>NW_015391622.1:0-19848 GCF_001527695.2 Protobothrops mucrosquamatus | reverse complement strand
TTCAAACAGAAGAGCAAAATGAATGGCAGTTTTCCTCCATTAAAAGCAATTCCTCATCCCTAAGGGAAAAGTTTGCTTCTAGGACTATATTTTTCCAGTGGCATTAACATCATGAAAATAGAGCAATTACCCTTAAATTACAGAGCTAAATATTGTGTCATAGTTATAGAGAAAATGGTATTGTTACATTGATACCACTTTTTTTTAAAGGCTTCATAAAAGCTACATTTCTAGCTTTTCAATCTTGGCAAGATTTCTTTGTCAACAAGCTCCTATTTCAAACCAAATTAAGCAAATTGTTTTGCTGTAATTTGTACAGAGAGAATCTACGTGTGTAATATGAAATCCATATATGCCATGCCACCATGACAAGCAACAATCTAATGAGTAATTATGTCAGCTTCCTCTTTCTGATTTTAACCCCTAGTTCTGTAGTTTAATGAATCCCCTTCTATTATTTGGAAACAACAGCAATCCCAATAACAAACATTCGCTGATATATACAGTATGTGGAGATATTGAAACTATGCTGCTGATTCTTGAGTGAATGTAGTTATTCTCACTAAGCCATTTTTGAATGTTAGAGTTATAATAATATGAGGGGCTAATTTGGACCTCTGGTGATTCATAATAACAGCAGTTCTGAGCCAACATAGTGAAGATGATTTCATCAGACTCAGAATGTCAAACCTGATCAGGTTTTCATCTGAATTCCCATCACTGTACACAAAAAGCACAATGAAGTGTCTGTTTGCATATTTAAATCAATCATATATTTCTTTAACTTGTTCTTAGCACTTGGTATTACCAAGGAAATAGAACCAGCCCCATGCATTCTATAAGATCCTTCATCCACACAGAAATCTGAGGAGAGCTTTGAACAGCCATACCTATTTCTTGAAACAAAGGGTTTAAGGTGGTGCCATATTAATTGAAAGAGCTTGAATTTAGTACAGCACCCGAATATTTTAAAACCTGAGATACAATTTACTGTGTTTCCCTTATATTTTCTTATATTTTCTTTTCCTCCAAAAGAAGCAGTAGGTCTTACTTTCGGGAGATGTCTTATTTTTTTCCTCACACCTGCCTCGCCTCGCAGTGGCGGCACCAACAGTCCCGTCCAGCAGGAGCCCCTGTGGCTGCTGGCCCACTTCTGTGGCTGCTCGTGGCAGGAGGCCATTTAGCCCACTGTGCAGAGCCACCACCATGAGGCGAGGGAGGTGGGAGAGGGGAGTGGAGCTGCCCCAAATGCCCTATAGGCGCCCAAACACTTTTTGTCTGGACGGAGAAATGACGGAGACTGAAAGCTTCGTCTGCTTGCAAACGGGGCAGTTGGAAATGGAGCGAATTCCTTGGTTTCCAAGCGCCCTGTTTGCAAGCAGATGAAGGCTCCAGTCTCCCTCTGAGTGAAAAGTGCACAGCATGTCCAGATCACCTGTCTCTTCCCCTAACCCTAACTATAACCCTAACCCCCATCACCACCTCTGCCTCCGTGCTGGACTCCAAGGAGCCGGCGGGCTGCAGCTGTTGCAGACACTGTCGCCCCCTGCATGCTCACTACCACTTGTGATGGCCACCCCCACCCACCCCCAGGCTTATTTTTGGGTAGGGATTATATTAGGCCCACCCCCCCCAAAATTGGGCTAGGGCTTATTTTTGGGGTGGGTCTTATTTTTGGGGAAATGCGGTAGTACAGAGCCAAAGTATCATGTAATCTGAGATACAATAGAACCCTATAGAAAGCTGAGAGATTTGTAGAGGACAGGGCAAGAGAAGCAATAATGAATGCCAATATTCATTATTGTCACAAAACAAAAGAAAAAAAATGTTGGAAAATATTTAGAAACATTTGCACGCATATTTTTTTACCATCCAGAATACAAAGTATTCCATGGGCTCATAAGAGTAACGAGCAAGTAACTCAGAATCTGATATCCAACCATAGTTTTACAATCCAGGATTTCTTCATTTAAAGCCTCAACCCTATCGGCTGATGTGATGATAATTATTATCTCAGGAACGATTACATTTATCATAAAATGATACTGCTATGTTTATATGTTTAGAACATGAAGTAGGAAATGAAATGAAATGCAGGTTAAAACTAGTAAAAAGAAAGAAAAAACCTAGACATGTACCATCATCATAATTTTTTCTACATCTCTTTTTCTTATTGGTTTTGGTCAGAAGAACTTTGGCTCATAAAGTTTTCGTTTTGGTCCAATGACTTAATAATCCTTTCTTGATTTGTGGACAATCATTAAGGCAAAGTCAGATTGGACTTATATGGGTAGGGTTGTCATAAGGTTGTCACCATTCAGTTATGACACAAGCATGAAGAAGATGGTGATGCATTTTCTATTTTCCCATGGCTGGGTTCATGCATTTCTACCAAACATAGAATTAGTAAAATAAATAAATAAATCCCAAGCCCATGAAAAGTAGCATACCAATGGCAAGGCCTTTTGTCATTCTGTCCTAGTTGAAGAACAAACCAATTCTTCCCTAAAATTCAAAAGCTGTCTTTCCTTTAATAAGTATTCCATACTACAAAATGAGAAACAACTGCACTCATTTTTGATGAGGAACAATATCCAGCCAACTCAGTAGTAGGACTAAAATGACTGAATCCTGTCACATCAGTGATGTTTCTACCTGAACAGGAATGTACAACGCCATCTCCTCTGGGCCTACTTAGTAATATATCTCACTGAATCCAATGATACTTCCTCCCTGGTATGGCCTTGCAAACTTTTATAGACTCAGATATTACTTGATGCGGACTTTATATTGCTCCTTAGCTCCCTTTGAAATGGAACAGAAGTGGTGGCTAGCACACATTTAATGTGGAACTAAGGTATCCGGAGTTTTTGGTTTCTCTCAGTTTAACCTATACTATATATTAGTAGGAAGCTAACTTGAGCAGAACCCATTAATGTCACAGTGATCAGTTACCAATGGAAATAAATAATTCATGATGAAGGGAATTAGTCTAATTAGCAAGCAGTTTGAGTCCTTTGATAAAAAAAACCCAGCTCTAATTCCGTGAAGGGCAGGAAGCAAGCGCTGTCATCAGTCAGCCCTGAAAAGATTAGCATCTGTTATGAATGAGGTTAGACACCCTCGTGAAGTCATGTGTGTCCTGGAGACAAACTTAATATGTTCCAGAACAGGTCACTGTTTGCCTCTTCAATACGTCACGAGTCCTACTGGGCTATTGTATGTGGTAACAAGTAAAAAAGACCGGGGCGCTCTGCTATCATTCTCTTGCTGTCCATCAGTTTGACAACTGTGCAAATACATTTTCCATGCAAAGCAGGGAAGGGGCTTGTAAGGTTGCGTGAGATGTCAGAGAAAATGTGTTGCCCGGATTGTGAGAACCGAAAGGCACACAAGCAGGGGCACATCCAAATGTCAATCACGGTCAGAGGAAAAGTTTCAAACTCCAGCTGGCAAATGGGATCTACCAAAAACATCTATCTTTATTTTAGTGAATAATATTTTCTTTATCACAATCAATTCCATTCTTCTTCTAAAAAGTGGGCTGATGTGTTTCCCCCCCCCATTTATCCTCACATTAACTACTAGTGGTAGATAATCCTTGAATTTAGGCATCTGCATATCATTTAATCTTCATTCTCATTTCTTTTTGTAGCTATTCTGATCGTGCAAGTGGTAGTTTTTATATCGGGCCAGTGGTGTATTATGAAGTAACGTTAAGAAATTAGTTCATTTCGAGGGAATATTTTATTTTGATGGAATCCCAGACTTCCAAGAATTAGTGAGAGTTGTGCTAATTATTTGGAAAAGCTACAGGTGACAGGTTTACTTTGACTTTTAAATAGAATATTTTCAGATTGCATGCAGACCAACTATAGAAGCCTCATATGTGAAATGTACATGCTGATGCAACATCAGCTGTGTTTCCATTTTTACTTATGTGCTATTTTCCCCCAATTACATGTTTCTTTCTTGTGGTTTGATACACTAATGAAAAAAACTCCATTCTTTGGAGTTATTGTATTGCCTGCCTTTGTTGTTGGAAATTTATTTCTCCTTTTAGTTATGCTAATTTTCAGAAAGCAACAAAGCCTTTTTTTCCCTTTGATATTTCATCTTTTTTGTCCTCCTTCTGAAACAATTAACATTCAAGAAATGTTCTTGGCATTGTTGCTGGGGTGAAGAGGCTTGAACAGTACTTCATGGGCAAACAATTGTTGCTCAAATCCTGGTATTCTGAAAGACTTTTCAGATGAAGGGGGGGGGGACCCAACAAATAGCTAATAATATTTTAGATAAGATGCACTGATTTACAGCATTAAATTAAAGTGGATGAACTTAGTGTAACCAGCTCAGTAATTGATCTAGAGCACTTTAGTAAGCATTGGGTTATAGCTTGGAAAGAAGTCCATATGGCGCCTCCTTGGATAAACCACTTGTGGGACATTTTCACCTAGAAGACCTTTCTTTCAAGGGACTATGTCTTGACCAGGGGTAGGCAACCTTGCTCTCCATGCTGGCTCAGGAATTCTGGGAGTTGTTGTCCACGAGTCATAAAAGAGCCAAGGTTGCCTACCCCTGGTCTTGACCATCACTTTCCTGCTGTAGATACTGAAAAGAAAAATCTATGCCTTTCCTTTTCTCTCTGCATTCTCCAAAACAATATTGCTTTCCCCTTCAGGAGGAGAAGAGAGAGAAGGAAGACAAAATGGGAGGTTAGACCCTGTAGCCCAACTTTCCTTTATCAGGAATGGCAGCCAGAGATGGCACTTAATGTTGCAGGATGGGCCAATGACCTCACTAGGAAAGACAATCATGAAGAATCAGTGGAATGGTGTTCTTTAAAAAAAAGAAGATTTTTAGGGTATTGTGAGGGTTCTTTATTCAAAGAGGTGGTTGTTTCAGTATTAAAAACACAATTACCCTTCAGGTGTTTGCTTCACTCCGTAGCATGCCCAGACTCAGGAATTAAAATAACAAAGGGAAAAGGTGCTGCTACTTATTAGGGGAGAGAACAACCATAGAGAGAAAGAAGGAGAAAGAGAGCATCAGCAGAAAAAAGGGAAAGAAAAGAACAAGGGATAGGCAAGGTTGGATTGCGTCTTCTCTTTGTTTACCCAAAGACTTAAACATGAGTACATCAATAAAAAGATTCTTTACTGTCCCGGTACCAGTTTCAGGTCCTGCAAAAGGCAGTAACTTTCAGTTATTGGAGTTTTTGAGATATTTTTCTTTCTAGTGCTTATAGCAAAATAATATGGGCCATGATTAAACAGTTAATTTATATTCCATCAGCTACGACCAGGAAACAGGAAAAATTTAACTATAAGCACAGGGACTCGGGGATAAAAAACTAAAAAGAGCTGTCAGATTACGTGGAAAGGGTGAAGTTGCAATTCCTTTTGATTGCCAAAAAATAAAGTCACAAAGTTGATTTGAACATAGTTGCAGAACCCACACAATAGTGAACTGTAATGTTTTCTCATTAAGTTGTCTGGATCAAATGTGAGTATATCAAGGATGACTACTTCAGTTAACATTATTAATGTGGAAACAGTATAACCTTCAGCGCCTCCATATGAGTTGGTTAAATAACTAACCCTAACCTTACATAGCAAGAGTAGTAGTAGTAGTAGTAGTAGTAGTAGTAGTAGTAGTAATAATAATAATAATAATAATAATAATAATAATAATAATAATAATAATAATAATAATAGTAAAGTTGGAAGGGACCTTGGAGGTCATCTAGTCCAACCCCATGCTCAGGCAGAAAACCCTTCACCATTTCGGACAAATGGCTGTCCAGTCTCTTCTTGAAAATTTCCAGTGTTGGAGCATTCACCGCTTCTGGAGGCAGGTTGTTCCACTGGTTAATTGTTCTAACTGTCAGGAAGTTTCTCCTTAGTTCTAGGTTGCTTCTCTCCTTGATCAGTTTCCACCCGTTGCTTGAACAGGACGGAGGTCCGCGAAACCTTTTATCGAACTGAGGGAGAAGAAATACCGTCGGGGACTCTATAACCTTGTGACGATAGTACAGGGGGGAGCAGGAAGAGAAGTAATTTGATCTGTACCAGATAAAGGTCACAAACTAAACTGACGTATTAACATCAGTATAACGTTGGAAGAGAACACGGTATTAGAGATACTATGTAAAAGGTATTTCATTAATACACATTAATATCTTTTGTAGCTAAAAAAAAGATCTTCTTCCTCTAACAGTAGATTGTGATGACTGAATTGAGCTCTTGTTCCTGGACAGGTCTGGCAAATGACAACCCCTCTTGAGTAATTCCACCTTCAAACTGGTACCTTGCTTTGATATATTACAACGATAGAACGAATTGCCTTCTGCAATAGATCACAGGAGTCAGCAGTTGCTTGAGTCTAAGGATTGAGAGACTGATGTGCCTTATACATCCCAGGAATCAGCAGAGCAAAACTGAACTAGTGAAAATCCAGAAAAGAAGCAAAAAGATTCTTGCAAATTTAAAAACAGCAACAGTGTACGGTGAAGCCAAATTAGGGTGGCCAAAACCTGAACTATTCTCTGCATCATGTTATGTTGCTGTTGGTCTTTTGGGATCTTTGTATGTCTGGGACAGTTATCTATCAGATATTGTTAGATCACAGTTTTTGAATATTTTGGTGGTGCATGTTGAATGTTCTCTCTCTCTCTCTCTCTGTGTGTGTGTGTGTGTGTGTGTGTGTGTCCATTTTAATTTTGCAGTACTGCGTGGTGAATTTAAATGCTTGGAATCTCCCCTTGTAGGAGACATACCGTAAGGATGGGCCTTGGATCTTATTGTATTTAGCTTTTATACCTTTCTCTGGATCATGATTCATGTTCAGGGATTCCATCATCATTGTTTCACTTATGATACAGTACTATCACTCTTTCTGACCCTTGATGACCAGGCATGATCAATTATGAAGAAGGGTCATACTAGCATCTACTCTTGGATGTCCTCCCATCACCTTAAACTGAATAAAAGCAAGACTGTCATGTTTCCATTTGATTGTCCTTTCCATCCTCTGCTGAGTTTTTCCCTTATTTTCTTCAGGTTTCCCAAACTGCCTATTTTCTCCACCTGCAACTTAGGGGGGTGGTGGTCCTGTCTGATTATGAGTTTGCTTTACACATGTTGACCTTATATATCAGTGGCTAAGGTCACTAATTTTCATGATTAATAATTGTGGGTTCTGGTGACTTCAGATGGAGGAGATTCTATTGTCATTAATGTGCATTTTGGTAGTCTTGTATGTCAATTGTTGTAATATTTGCCTGGTGGGTGTTCCCAATTCTTCTCTCCATTTGCAGATTTAGTCTAGAACAGTGCAAAAACCTTCTGTACTCTTTTCATGGTTGAGGGCAGTGCAGGGCTCTTCATTTGCTTCCTGTTTGAGCCATAGCCCAGTTTAAACTGTTGTTTAAACCCCCTCCAGTTACTAATCCCAAGTATCAGTCTCTCTACAATGCTGCTGATTTCTCTGAACATGATCTTCTCTTGATTCTTCACTCTGAAGTCAGGATCTCCATGTCCTGCACCCTTAGGGACCTGGCCCTACAACTACAGTATGAACTCCCTCCTTCTTTCTTCACTCTCTGCACATTTGATAGCTTATAAAGGGGTTAAAGACATTTTATTGGATGTGTAGATTAATGTAAGTTCTGGATGATCCATCCTACTCTTAGTTAGGAAACCATTCCACGGTAACATGTGCTTTAAATTATTAAGAATGTATAGACCCTTGATTCTATTGTTTTAAATAGATTACTGTATTGTTTTTTTTCCAGTGTGTAAATCTGTTTACTGTGTTCTGAAATAATTTTATTGGTTTGATTTGCTATTATTGTATTGCTGGTTTTCATTTTCTTTTGCACTGCACTTCGGTAAAGCCATGTCAGCATCAGTATCAACGTCATCAATTTCATAGCACCTAGTTATTTAACCAAATTTCAAGTCTCAGTAAAATGAAAAACACTGTAACGGCTAAGTATTTATACTTTATCAGAAGAACATGGGAAGTTGGCTTCCAAAGATGCAGATTCCATATTAGAGGTCAATCATGGAAAGAAGCACGCTCAGTCTCTAAGAAACAGACCTTGCCCCCGCTGAAGAGTGTGTGTAGATAAAACCTGCATGACTTCTGGCTCAACTAGTTGCATGCAGTTCAGTTGTCCCAAACATGTTTTTTCAAAAGGCAACTGGACTTGTTTTTTTCCTTGAAAACATTTCACTTCTCATCATTCTCATCATTCTTCAGTTGTAAAGAAGCTTCTTGGATGAGAAGCAAAACATTTTCAAAAAGGAAAAATCAAATAAAGTCCTGTTGCCTTTTGAAAAGCATCTTTGGGGCAACCTGGATGATTGAGAATCTCCATAAACACGTAATTCAGTTATTTTGAATGATCAGTTAGCTCAACAAAACACTGATATCTCTTTTCTCTATTGGCTTCAGGAAAGAGGGAGCAGAATAGAGGACCATATTCATACCCTCCAAATAATATGTATGAATTCACTTTTTCCTCTTTTTTCTTTTTCTTTTTTTTTTGCTAAGGCTGCAATTTATTAACTGTGGATATTAATTTCTGTAGACTTTGCCATATGGGAAGTGTTGTTGCCAAGTTTGGCAAAGTCTACAGAAGATGATCAAAATGTTCTTTTGTGTATCAAAAGTACTAAGCACAAAAGCTATATGGAAAAGGGCCAGTATTGTGTTATTACCAAAGGAAGGAGAAAATTTAACTTCTACAGAGAATTATAGTCCAATTTCCTTATTGAATAATGGTTATGAAGATTATAAAATTTTGATAGATTAAAAAGATTTTACAAGAGTTTATTCAGGAAGATCAAAGCAGGTTTTTACGTAAAAGTCCATTCAAAGACAATATGAGAACTGTATTGGATGTAATAGAATATTTAGAGCAATGCAATGTAAAGTAAACTGCATTAATCTTCTTAGATGCAGAGAAAGCTTTTGATAATTTGAACTGGCCTTTTTGTTTAAAGTTCTGGAAGGTATGGGCTTTGGCAAGAATGCTGTCAACACTGCTAACATTGGATGTTTTTGCATTGACAACAGATGGAAATGTAGCCATCTTTTACTTTTTGCTTTTAGAGTTAGATGATGCTGGGAGGGGGGATCTGAACAAGAGTCCAGCTAGACATAACAACACTAAACCTAGTGTGAGAAACAAGGTTATTGTAACCAGAGCTGATAAGGAATTGGCGGGCTGGAGAACTGGAGAGGAGGCCCGCGCTTCACGCTAATTGGGGAATGTGATTTATGACTGTTAATTGGCGGAGGGAATTGTGCTTTGATACTATGTGCTTAGGGGAGGGGAATTCAGTTTTTGGCTTCGATTATGCAGTGCTGATGTCATGCTACTCAAAATAAAGCTACTCAAAATGAAGACTCTTTAAGGTAAACAATGCCTCAAAGTTCTTTGAAGAGTTTCACCTGTCAGAACCATGACAAATGCTTTGTCCTCTTTGTTGTTTATTTTGATTCTTGAAGTGTTGAATAGAGACATCAGACAAGAGGAGAAGATAATGGGGCTAAACATTTAAAAAAGAGACTTATAAGTTGAGCCCTTTTGTGGATGATATGGTCTTGATTTTTACATCATACTCTGAAAGAGATTGATTTTTGATGAAAAGAATTGAAGGACTTTGGTGCATGAGAAGGTTTTAAGATTAATAAACAAAGAACAATGAAGTTGATAAAAACCTGAATACGCAAGATCAAGATCTCATGAGAAAAAAAAATCTGATTTTGAAATTGAGAAAAACAGCTAAATATTTGGGTGTTACTTTGAGTAATATGAATTGTACATTGTTTCAAAATAATAACATCAAGATATGGAATGAGGCTAAAAATGATATGTTGAGCTGGGAAAAATTGCAATTGTCATTGTTGGGAAGAATTTCTGTGATCAAGATGAATGTTTTATCTAGAATGTTACAGTATTTCTATTTCATACAATATCTACATTGACCACTGTACTACTGGTATGTAAGCAATGGCAAAAAGATAACTCCAAATTTGTCTGGCAAGGCAAGAAATTGAGAGTTAAATCTAAATTGCTGCCAGATGCTGAAGAAAGAGGAGGGTTAGGATTATCAGATTTGAAAGTATATTTTGCAGCTTGTTGCTTAGCATGGATGACAGAGTGAGTGACTTTAAGAAATAAGAGGTGGAAGGATGTGATTTAAGATTTGGTTGGCACAGCCAATTGTGATATAATAAAGTTAAGGTTAATGGGGACTTTAAAAATCACTTTATTAGACATGCCTTATTGAGAATTTGGAATAGATGTAAGCCAAGAATGTCTCCTAAATCCCTTATGATTATCACCCCAGAAGAGATGATAGTTAAACAAAAATGGTTAATTTATGCTGATGTACTGATTTTTTTCTCAAGGAGAATTTAAGGTAAAAACAAGAGAACGCTTAGAATTGGAAAGTTATATGTGTCATTAGTTTTCCTACGCTCAGCTAATGGAAAGATTTAAATTGCACAAAAGTGGAAGGACTTACAAATCACGACCATGGAAGTGTGAAAAGTCACGCTGATGGAATTGGCAGAGATGGCAAAATTGACAGCTTTGATTAAAGAAAAGACTTTGGCTAAATTTATTTTTATGTGGAAACCTCTTTTAGACTTGTTGCAAGAAATTGAAAGAAACAACTGGAGGGGTTTAAATCCATACATGAAGCAAACTGACACCCACCATAAAGATGTGGCACGACCACGAACACGAAGCCAAACAGCAACGCAGCTCACCATCTCAAATCCCCCTGCAACTCAGACTAACCCAAGCACAACAAAGCCCCCACCCAAACAGAACACTCCCCCATCCAATCAGAGCACAGCCAACCCCCCATCCAATCATAGCACAGCCAAGCCCCTTAACCAATCAGAACACATCTCCACCCAATCAGAACACAGCCAAGCTCCCACCCAATCAGTTCAAACCCCACTGGCAGTTAAAAGGAAGAAACAGCTGCAATCTCACATTACTCCTAGAAGCACGAAGCTGAAAACACCAGCCTGAAGATGACGAATGTGACTTCGTCGAAACGTCACCAAGACACTTCCAATTCTACGCGGGAGAAAACCCGAATAACCAAAGACCTACATACAAACACCCGCGAAAACCTCAGAAAATATATATATAAAACTTATATATAAAACTTACATATAAAACTTAGTGCATACATACATACATGTACATACATGCATCTATGTATATAACATACATACATTACATATATAATAAATAATGCTCTGTGCATGTTTTGTAGGAAATCCTGTTGTTTCCTGAAGTTAAATCACTGATATACTTTTAAACTGAAAGATAATGTTGCTTTTAAAAATAGCTTTCAAGAGATACACTCATAAGAAACACTTCAAAGATGTCACTTGCATGTTCTCTTGGTATTGTATTAAATAATGGCCATTAATATTTCTTTGAATGAGACTTCATGATTTAACATCAACACTTGTACGTTAGTCGAGTAAATACTTGATTGCTCGTAACGGGACCCCGTTGGAGACAACTGTAAGTAGTAAACGCATTTTGAGTGAAGGAAATAATTATCGTGTAACACGTACACGGGAAAGGTACGGAGTGAAATCGTTATATACCATGGATACCTTTGTCCTAAATGTGTAAACTTCTCCTAAAACTGGACATAAATTATAGCAGACAGGTTTTATGCTATTCATGATCTGGAGCCCTTAAGATTCTATTTCTGAAAGTCTAAAAAAGTTATATTTCAAGTCAGAGGAAGAAGAAAAGGAGGAGGAGGAGGAGGAGGAGGAGGAGGAGGAGGAGGAAGAAGAAGAATCTAAAATACAAAGTGTACCATTTGAAAATTCAGAAAAAATATCTAAATTTCAATGTACTGTTCTGAATGTACTGGGTTCTTTGTCATGATTTATAATGTTAAATCAATGAAATGCTCTCAGTAATAGGGTCAGAAGCTCAGGTGGCGAACTTGTAAAGCAAGTCTCACCTGGGGCTCCCATAAAGAAATTCAAATATATATATATATTGTTAAAATCTCAGGAATTCAAAATTGGATTTCAACATTTCAACAATTTTACATTTTTAAGTATTTTAATTAGTGTGTGTTTTTCACTCTTAGCCCTCTTGAGAGAAACAAATGGAATTTATAACTGTTGTAAAAATGTTGAAAGATGGAAAAACTGCAGGTGGCAAAGGTTTAACTGGAGAAATGTTAAAAGTGTGAGTATGGTTCGCTTGTGAAACAGCTGGATGGAATTGATAAGATCCTGAGAATGAGAGAGAGGAAAAGCGCTGAGGACAAAAAACAAGATAGGGAGTCTGGTCTAGTGGTTAATGCACAGGCTAAAAACCAGGAGACTGTGAGTTCTAGTCTTGCCTTAAGCATGAAAGCCAGTTGGGTGAACTTGGGCCAGTCACTTTCTTTCAGTTCACCTCACAGCACAGGGTTGTTATTGTGGGGAAAATAAGAGGAGGAAGGAGTGTTGGATGTGTTCACCACTTTGAGTTATTTGTAAAAATAATAAAGGCAGAATATAAACAAACAAAATACGAAGTGGCATATGGACATGATCAAAGCAAGGATTTGCAAGTATAGAAATGTATACAGAGGTACAGTGAATGATGTTACTGTAATTATTTTTTTATTATTTAATTTGTTTGGCTTACTATTTCTCACTCCTTATCTACATTCTGTATAACACTACTCCCAAAAGAAATAGCATGGTGGGTTGTATATGCAAGTATGCCGCATATGCCCTACTCGCAGAAAGGCAGAGAACAAATCCTTAAAGTAAAAATAAATCATTTTGGAGATCTCCCACAAGAGGGCTGAAATCTTACCAAGTCAATTTCTTTATTTCGGTCATTACCATCAAAACAATACTTTGGAAAGTAAAATCGCAACCATCCCATTAATATCACTGCAAAACATTACAACCCATACACTATAAAAATGGGTTAAATTTTTTTGATTACTAAGACAATCGTTATACTTAGTAAATTTTAAATTGTATCCACTTTCATGCTTAAAAGATTTTAAACCTGAAAGTGATTAAAGTGAAAATTTATAAACGTGGATGAAGTTATAGAGCAGTGATGGTGAACCTTTTAGACACTGAGTGCCCAAAAAACACCCCGCCCTCGCTCGCTCTGCCCCCTGCCTCACCCACCTGCAGGGCCAGCTACCACTTCCATGGCCTGCCACAGATTGCCCAGGCGGCCCTGCAGCATCATGGCAGCCAAGTCCTCTGCCCACACCCCGCAGCATCATCTGCGACAGGGTGCGAGGGTGGAGTCTTGTCCCTGCTGCCCGTCTGCCATGTCCTTGGCCATGCTGCTCCATGTGGGCCACGCCTGGGGGCTACTCTCCTCTGGGGAGCTGCTGGTGAGGAGGGGGCTGCGGGGGAAGGCGGAGCTGGGGCAATGGTGCACGTGCCCACAGAGAGGGCTCTGAGTGCCGCCTCTGGCACCTGTGCCATAGGTTCGCCACCACTGCTATAGAGTAATGATTTAATAGATAAAAATAGCTAACATAAAATATAAAATCAGCAGATCACTAAAACCTAAACTGCATCTGATGTTGTAACTCTAGGACCCATAATGGTGTAAAAAAAAAAAAAGAAGGTAAAAGATGTGATTATCATTTTAAAAGCTAAAGAGCTAAAAGGATCAATTGAAACTGCTAATTTCCTGAATTATTAAGGTTGATTCTAGCAACTGATAATAATAAAAATCAATAATAAAAGCATACATAAACATGGATGGAGAATCAGCTGAATGGAGCTACAGCTAAAATACTATAGGCAATAAAGAGAGCCAGATTTTTTTGGGGGGGTGGAGAGATGGCAGCCTTTTGTACATGCAATGGAACAACATTTGGAGAAAAAAGGAGTCAGAGAGCTCCTGGGCTGCTTGACTGAAAGTGAGAAGAACAGCTCCTGGCAAAGGTCAGCAAAGAATGAACAGTACAGCATAGATCAGGGGTAGGCAACCTTGGCTCTTTTATGACTCGTGGACTTCAACTACCAGAATTCCTGAGCCAGCATAGCTGACTCAGGAATTCTGGGAGTTGAAGTCCACGAGTCATAAAAGAGTCAAGGTTGCCTACCCCTGGCATAGATCATCCAGTGTTTCAAATGCTTTCTTTATTATTGGCTACAGTCTCTGCTGGAATGTTCTGGTATCTTCCCTCAATAATAGCTGTTGGGAGGATTCAGAAGTTGTGAATGTTCCACCACTGGAGACTTTCAAAGAGATTGGATAATAATAATAATAATAATAATAATAATAATAATAATAATAATAATAATAATAATAATAATAATAATAACAACAACAACAACAACAACAACAACAATAATAATAATAATAATAATAATAATAATAATAATAATAATAATAATAGAAGAAGAAGAAGATTTGGAAGAGACCTTGGAGGTCTTCTAGTCCAGCCCCCTGCTAGAGCAGGAGACCTTGTACCAGTTTATCCAAACTGGTACAAGGTCTTCTGCTCGAGCAGGGGGTTGGACTAGAAGACCTCCAAGGTATCTTCCAACTCTATTATTCTATGTTCTATATTAAATCTGGCTCAAGATAAAGACTGTCTGGATTTGGAACCATTAGACAACTAAGGCACCTAATGTGGGGGTGGGGGGCAGGTGAGGAGAATAGCTTAAAAACATGCTTCTTGGCAAGGCTGACAGGTCTGTTCATATCTTCAAGTCACCACCACGCTGTTTAAGATTGGCACGTGCAGGTTCAGGGTGATTGCAGCCCACGAAAAGCCAACAGGATTTAATTTCTTGTGACGTGTCTGGCTCCAGGCAAACTTAAAGTTGTCAGTCTAAGTTAGAGAAGCCAGACCAGCCAGAAGAAAAAAAAGTAAGTTAAACCAATAAGAAAAGATGTGAATTCAAGAAGAAGCTTCAGTTTTAAGTAAACCAGCTTCACAGCACAGCGTTGCCTTTCGAGGACCTTGGAAGATAGAATATAGAATAATAGGATTAGGATTAGATGATGCTCCAAAACTGTTTGAAGGGGAAGAAATGACCTACAGAGGCCCGACTGAACTCCAAAAAAGAGTTGGGCACACACCTTACCGGGAAAAACTTTAAGTATTGCAGATATGAACCAAGTTCTTTTTGGGGGGGGAAATGACATTTTTGGAGCTTAGGTTGATTTCCATGCATTTTAGGATAACTAGTCAGCAAGGGATTTATGATTACCAATGACATGAAGAACGATACTTGACTACTTGACTATCTTGACATGTTCTCTTAGCTGATTATTTAACCACCATGTATGGAATGTAAGGCAATTAACAAACACTATGACCTTGATTTTGGAATAGTTGATTTTGAACATTTCTTCTGGACAGCACTTGACAAGCATAGAAAACTGCCTGCTTTGGACCCACCTCTATCTTTGAAATGTCATATGCATATAGGAGAATGGAGACAGGTCTCTTTTCCAATTTTCCCAGATGGGGAGTTGGATTTTTCAATTTGACATGAAGAGGATTAATAAATAATAAATACATTGAGGAGAAGAAGGGGAGCTAAAATGCTTTCTTATCTAACCCCTTACCATCTTGGCACTCTCATATGAAATCTTTAGAGTTAGGCAGTGGTGGCGAACCTATGGCACGCGTGCCAGAGGCGGCACTCAGAGCCCTCTCTGTGGGCACTTTTCTGAACTGCTGGTGGCGAGCTGCGGAGCCCCAGAGTGTGCCGGTCGAGGGGCCGGCAGGCTGTGGCTGCTGACTGACAATGTCAGCCCCCATGCGCTCACTGGCCTCTGTGTGTGGGGGCCAATGGTGTCAGGCAGCAGCTGCCCTGGCCCCTGCCTTGCCTTGCCCTGAGATAATGGCACCCCCACCCTGACTCGCCTCACCCCGCAGGACGAGCCTCCTACCCACCACCCCACCTGCCAGAGACCCCCTGAATCTCCCCCAACCCTGCCCAGCCCCCACAGGCATCCCTCCCCACGAGCAATATTGAGGTGACCACGTCCACCTTGGCCACACCCACCCAGTCTGCCATGACCACCACAGCCATGCCCACTCAGTGGGCTACGCCCACCTGGCACCTGGCAATAAATAAATGGGTTTTGGGTTGCAGTTTGGGCACTCCGGTCTCAAAAAGGTTCGCCATCACTGGGTTAAGGGAACACTTATCTGATCTTGACGAATATAAATCACTGGGACCTGACAGATTACATCCCAGAGTTCTGAAGGAGCTGGCAGATGTTATGTCAGAATTATTGCACCACATCTTTCAAAAATCCTGGTGCACTGGGGAAGTACCTGAGGATTGGAAAAGGGCTGTTCTGGTTTCCATCTTCAAGAAAGGGGGAAAAAATTGACCCAGGAAACAACAGGCCAATCAGCCTAACATCAATATCTGGGAAGATCCTAGAAAAGATAATCAAAAAACAATCTGCGAACAACTAGAAGCAAACAAAGTTATAACTAGTAGCCAGCACAGGTTTGTTAAAAACAGATCATGCCAAACCAATCTTATTTCATTCTTTGATAAAGTGACTAAACTAGTAGACCAGCAACATGCTGTGGATGTAGTATACTTAGATATCAGTAAGGCATTTGATAAAGTAGACCACAACCTACTCCTTGGTAAGCTAGAAAAAAGGTGGAATAGACAACATTACCACCAGATGGATCTGTAGCTGGCTGGCAAACTGTACTCAATGAATAGTCCTCAATGGCACTACATCCACATGGGGAAAAGTAAGCAGTGGGATACCACAAGGTTCCATCTTAGGCCCCGTACTCTTCAATATCTTCATCAATGGCTTAGATGAGGGAATTGAAGGGGAACTCATCAAATTTGCAGATGACACCAAACTGGCAGGAGTAACCAACACCCCAGAAGACAAACTCTGGATCCAAAAAGATCTTGACAAACTTGAACAATTGGCCCTATCCAACAAAATGAGTTTCAATGTGGAAAAAAGCAAAGTTTTATATTTAGGCAGGAAAAATCAAAGGTACAAGTTAAAGATTGGGCGAGGCTTGTCTTAAAAACAGTAACTGTGAGAGGGATCTTAGAATCCTAGTGGATGATCACTTGACTATGAGCCAGCAGTGTGCAACAGCAGCCCAAAAAGCTAATACAATCCTGGGTTGTATAAACAGAGGTGTAGAATCAAGATAATGCGAAGTATTAGTACTGCTTTATAAAACCCTAGTAAGACCACACCTGGAATACTGCAGCCAATTCTGGTCACCATATCACAAAAAAGATGTTGAAAGTTTGGAGAAAATTTAGAGAAGAGCAACTAAGATGATTAAAGGTCTGGAGACTAAAACATACGAAGAACGGCTGCAGGACTTGGGTTTGGCTACTCTAAAGAAAAGAAAAAATAGGGGAGACATGATAGCAGTATTCCAGTATTTGAGGGACTGCCACCAAGAAGAGGGGGTCACGTTATTCACCAATACTTTGAAACATTACAAAAACTCAGACGAGCCATCCATAACAAGCATTGGGGCATGCTGACTTCCAGTGTGGT
Source organism: Protobothrops mucrosquamatus (assembly GCF_001527695.2). NCBI lineage: Eukaryota > Metazoa > Chordata > Lepidosauria > Squamata > Viperidae > Protobothrops > Protobothrops mucrosquamatus. The sequence continues at coordinate 2,282 of NW_015391622.1, read as the reverse complement.
GTTGGTTCACAATAATGCTCACCTGCACACCGCTAGACACACCCAAGAACTTCTATTGGGATGTTTTTGATCACCCCCCCAGAGCCCAGATTTGGCGCCGAATGAGTACTACTAAGGAATTTCAAGCCTTGCAAGACGTTATGACAAGTGTCTCATTTGAATGGCGATTATGCTGAAAAGTAACGTAATGTTGTAGTTTTCTAATGTGTATGATAAAAGTTCTGTATCTGTGAGTGTCTGTCATTGATAACCAAACAGAGGTTTATTTCCAAATTGCCCTCGTAGATTCTCCTGGTAGAATCATTTATATCAGGGATAGAGTGAGTTGCAGCCATACTCATTCCTTTATGGGGAGAAAATATGAGGATGTATATTGGATACGGTTGAGTTAGTAATTAAACCTTTCTCTGATGACAGTCAAATAGGGAATGGCAACATGTAGCACCCAGAGCCCATGTGCTACTCTTGGTCTTTTTGAACAAACTATTTCATAGTAATAACTAAAGCTGCAAAAAAAATCAAAATAAGTATAGATTTAAAAAAAAGAAGAGAACCAAAACTTGTGAGAAGCTTCTGCTATGATAGTTTTTTCTCCATTGTGAGCTAGGAAACTAATGAAAACTATACTGTAGTCACAATTTTAAAATGGTTTTTAAAAGATCCTCAAATCTCTTGCTCAAATATGTAATATGGCCTCACTTTTAACCCCTCAATCCTTATCTTCCCCTTCAAAGATTAGGTACTAAAAAAAAATGCCTATCCCTGAAATAAATGAGATTCTGATGACCACAAATTATACATTCCTGGTTGTGGGGTCCTTGAGGATCTCTGAGCTTAGTGGTTTTCTTGCAGACGTTTCATTACCAAAGTAGGTAACATCATCAGGCACTAATGATTTTACCTAGTTTGGTAAGGCAAAAAAACCCACCAAGCTCAGAGAGCACCAAGTACCCCACAGTTTAACCCAGAGCTACCAATATTCTCTTCTGTCGATATCCCTGGTTTTCTAGTTCCTCTCCTCAAATGTAAAAAGACAGAGGGAAGTATTGGACAGGGAAAGATGGAAGCTACCATTTCACAAACGATCCATAATGAGCAAGGCCACGGGTTTTTTGCATTTAGAAGAGCACAACTGAGATACAGGCTGCTTTATTGTTAAGACTGTCTATGGAAGTAAGCAGAATTTCAAAAATAGGTTGATATCAATGGGACGACAGATTGCCCACTCGTTCTGCCGAGCTGCAACGTTTACACAGAGACGCTTTCTTTTGCTACTGTTTCGTACGAACTGTAGAGGCAGTAAATTGTTTTGGCTCTCCAAATCAGAATCAGTCATGAGTTCAGTTTGGTCTAGAGCCAGGCCTGAAGCGAAGAAAAGCTCTTGTGTGGAAGTTCTTTAGTTTAACACATAGAGCACAGCATTTTCCACAATAAAACCCATAGCAGCATCGACAACGATACTTTAAGAGCTCTGAAAATGGCTCAGAACTTTTCTTTTATTGGGTGACATTTCTGACCTCCCTATTCACATGCTAGTCAACAGAGTGTAAAATCATATTGGTGCCTTCAAAGGTAATCTTTTTATAAATACAGAAATGTAATTATACAGCCTCTGGAGGATGGGAAATAATTATACAAGCGTACAACAAAGCCCAAGGCAATGACTCCATTTAAGTGGTTGCTTTAAATATCATTTAAATCTTGCTAAAACTTAATTACCCGATTATTCCTATTGCATTCTGTAGATCTGGAGCCTCAACTTGCCTGTCAGGAAATAGACCTTCATCAGAGAAACAAAGATAATGAGTTCTTATTAGCGAACTTGGACAGGGGACAAAAAAATTGAAGGTGAGAAACAGCTACTGCTAGGTCACATAAAGCATACAGTTCTAGGTTCTGCCTAGAACAAATGGGCTGCAATGTGACAAGGGCCCAGAACAGAGATAACATACAGCATCTTTAATTCAGCCTGGAAGCCTGACTGTCAGTTTATGCAACTTTATAAGAATAGGATTTATTTTACCTAGCACTAGAAGATAATATTTGTAATTCAAGGTTGAACTGTGGAGTCCTTGGTGCTCTTTGAGCCTGGTTGTTTTCCTGCAGATGTTTCATTGCCAAACTAGGTAACATCTTCAGCACTGAAGCATCTTTCGGTGCTGAAGATGTTACCTGGTTTGGTAATGAAATGTCTTCAAGAAAACAAGCAAGCTCAGAGAGTACCAAAGTCATCTAGCACTGATCAGCAGCAGGCAAACGGCGGGATTCTGTGTCAGCTGTCA
>NW_015391621.1:22671-24008 GCF_001527695.2 Protobothrops mucrosquamatus | reverse complement strand
ATCAAGATCACATGAAGTGTTAATACCACTTTACAAGGCCTTGGTAAGGCCACACTTGGAATACTGCATCCAGTTTTGGTCACCGCGATGTAAAAAAGATGTTGACACTCTAGAAAGAGTACAGAGAAGAGCAACAAAGATGATTAGGGGACTGGAGGCTAAAGCATATAAGGAACGATTGCTGGAATTGGGTATGTCTGGTTTAATGAAGAGAAGGAAGACGGGGGACATGATAGCAGTGTTCCAATATCTCAGGGGCTGCCCCAAAGAAGAGGGAGTCAAGCTAGTCTCCAAAGCCCCTGAAGGCAGGACAAGAAGCAATGGATAGAAACTAATCAAGGAGAGAAGCAACCTAGAACTAAGGAGAAACTTCCTGACAGTTAGAACAATTGACCAGTGGAACAACCTGCCTCCAGAAGTGGTGAATGCTCCAACAGTGGAGGTTTCTAAGAAGAGATTGGACAGCCATTTGTCCGAAATGGTATAGGGTTTCCTGCTTGAGCAGGGGGTTGGACTAGATTACCTCCAAGGTCCCTTCCAACTTTTATTATTATTATTATTATTATTATTATTATTATTATTATTATTATTATTATTATTATTATTATTATTATTATTATTATTATTATTATTATTATTATTATTATTATTATTATTATTTCTCTTAGATTTGACCAGAGAGAAGCAAAAAGTTCTAAACCAGCAGATTTGAAGTAGAAAAGAGAGAATTAAGGCAGGGATAACCAATAGATAATAGACATGCAAACAAAACAGCAGCATTTTCACCTCACTGATCTGTCAGTCTTCTGTGAGTTCCAGTATAACATGGGAGGAAAACAAGTGACAATTTCAAACTGAAAGCCACATTAATCATGATAGGGTTTCCCTGAAATTCTTAGATAAAGACTCTTTTTTTATAAGGATTTTATTAGTTTTTCTCTTACATACATGTGTTAAATTTTCAACCAGCATGCTGTCTGGATTCAAAAATGCTAATACATAATCAATTCCTAATCCTTGGTTCTTTCCTCTAGCCATTTGTAGAATAACTCCCAGATTTGGGTAGTATTTTGTTTCTTCTTTATCTTTCAATCTCATAGTTAATCTGTCCATCTCTGCACATTCCAATATTTGTTTAATTACCGTATTTATTGGCGTATAACACGCACCGGCGTATAACACGCACCTTCATTTTAAGGGAAATTTCAGGAAAAAAACTTAAAGGTGGGGCCGGGCGGCGGAGAGCTTGGCGGCAGCGGCAGCAGGAGGATGGGGAAGGGGCGTGGCTGCCCGGGCCAAGGTGGGGCCGGGTGGCGAAGGGCCGCGGCTGCCTGGGC
>NW_015391621.1:16375-21995 GCF_001527695.2 Protobothrops mucrosquamatus | reverse complement strand
GCGGCTGCCCGGGCCGAAGTGGGGCCGGGCGGCGAAGGGCCGCAGCTGCCCGGGCCGAGGTGGGGCCGGGTGGCGAAGGGCCGCGGCGGCAGCGGCAGCAGGAGGACGGGGAAGGGCCGTGGCTGCCCGGGCCGAGGTGGGGCCGTGCGGCGGAGACCTTATATCGGCGTATAACACGCACACATCATTTGCCCCCTATTTTCAGGGCGAAAAAGTGCGTGTTATACGCCAATAAATACGGTACTTCTTCCTCTGGTGGTACTGCTTCATTTTTCCAATATTGCGCGAAGACTATTCTTGCTGCTGTTATGACATGTAAAGCCAAATATAAACTTTGTTTATTAGTCTTTTCTGGCATTATACCTAGTAGAAAAGGTTCAGGTTTAAATTCCACATGTTCTCCCAACATTTTTTCTAACCAAACATGTATCTTTTTTCCAATAAGCCTTTGCTTTACCACATGTCCACCAAATATGATAATACATGCCTGAGTTATGTTTACATTTCCAACATCTATCTGACATATTTTTAAACATTTTTGCTAATCTTGCTGGTGGCAAGTGCCATCTATAAAACATTTTATATAAATTTTCTTTATACGAAGTTGACATTGTCAATTTATAGTTTCTTTCCCATATTTTTGCCATTTTTCTAGTTCTATGTTATAACCAAAGTTTTCTGCCCACCTTATCATTGTTTCTTTAACTTGTTCACTTTCCATCTCCAAAATTAACAAAAAATATACATTTCCTTAATTAATTTCTCATCAGAAGTTAACAATATCTTATCAAATACAGTTTGTTTTTTTATAAAACCCATACAATTTCACGTCTTTTTCATAACTATTTTGCATCTGTAGATGTGCCCACCACGACAGGTTGATCCCCTGATTTTCCAGTTCTTGTCTCGATCTTAAAGTCCCATCAGTATTTAGAATATCTCTATATGCCCATATTTTTTCAAAATCTACCAAGTTTGGATGTAAAAAGGCTTCTATCATTGATAGCCACCCTGGAATTTTTACATATATTTTAGTTTTAATTTTTTCCCATACTGTTAACAAAGCATGTCTTATATAGTGATTTTGGAAATACTTATGAATGTTATTTTTCCCATACCACAAAAAAGCATGCCACCCCAATTGTAAATCATGTCCCTCCAAATATAACAACCTTTTGTTTCTAAGACTTATTCATTCCTTCACCCATGTTAATACAGATGCTTGATAATACAAAGCCCACTCAGGTAACCCAAAACCTCCATTTTCCTTAGCATCTTGTAGTGTTTTCATCTTTATTCTAGCTTTCTTTCCTTGCCAAACAAACTTCAAAATTAATGAATTTAAATCCTGAAGGAAGTTTTATTGGAATTGTTTGAAATAAAAATAAAATCTTCGGCAATATATTTATTTTGACTGTAGCAATTCTTCCTAGCATTGACAATTGCAAATTCTTCCACTTTCCCAAATCTAATTTTATTTGTTTCAGTAGCCTTATATAGTTATCTTCTTTTATTGTGGAGCATTTGGCTGATAGATATATACCCAAATATTTAACCTTTTTCACTATCTGTACCTCTATTGTTTCTGACATTCTTTTTTTTTGCTTATCTGTAAGATTCTTAACTATTACCTTAGTTAGTAGTAGTAATAGTAGTAGTAGTAGTAATAATGATGATGATGATGATGATGATGATGATGATGATGATGATAATAATAATAATAATAATAATAATAATAATAATAATAATAATAATAATAATAATAAAGTTGGAAGGGACCTTGGAGGTCATCGAGTCCAACCCCCTGCTCAGGCAGGAAACCCTACACCATTTCGGACAGATGGCTGTCCAGTCTCTTCTTAAAAACTTCCAGTGTTGGAGCATTCACCGCTTCTGGAGGTAGGTTGTTCCATTGGTTAATTATGCTAACTGTCAGGAAGTTTCTCCTTAGTTCTAGGTTGCTTCTCTCCTTGATTAGTTTCTATCCATTGCTTCTTGTCCTGCCCTCAGGTGCTTTGGAGAATAGCTTGACTCCCTCTTCTTTGTGGCAGCCCCTGAGATATTGGAACACTGCTATCATGTCCCCCCTCGTCCTTCTCTTCATTAAACTAGACATACCCAATTCCAGCAACCGTTCCTCATATGTTTTAGCCTCCAGTCCCCTAATAATCTTTGTTGCTCTTCTCTGTACTCTTTCTAGAGTCTCAGCATCTTTTTTACATCGTGGTGACCAAAACTGGATGCAGTATTCCAAGTGTGGCCTTACCAAGGCATTGTACCAAGGCAGTTTTTTCTCTATTTATTTTTAATACCGCCATTTCTCCATACTGTTCTATCTTTCCCCCCAATTTAGTAATCATCTCCAGAGGTTCTTCCAAAATAAATACTAAATCATCAGCAAATGCTTGTAATTTATATATTTCACCTTTTATCTCCAGCCCTTTAATTTCTATATCTTGTCTAATATTTCTGTTTAAGACTTCCAAAGTGAAGATGAATAACAGGGGGGATAATGGGCATCCTTGCCTTGTGCCTTTTTTATCTCAAAGCTCTCAGTACAATCTCCATTCACCATCACTTTGGCTGTCTGTTTATTGTATATTGTTTTTATCATGTTTATGAAATTCTGTCCAAAATCCATTATTTGTAGTTGCTGAATCATAAATTGCCAAGAGACATTATCAAATGCCTTTTCGGCGTCTAAGAATATTAGTGCCAATTGTTTCCCTGGATATAACTCATAATATTCTAATATGTCTATTATAACTCTTAAATTGTTTTTAAGCTGTCTCTTTGGTAAGATGCCATTTTGATCTGGGTGTATAAATTCAGCTAAGTATTTTTTCAGTCTCTCAGCCATTATTGAAGTAAAAATTTTATAATCCACATTGAGCAGTGAAATTGGTCTGTAGTTGTTGATCTTGGTCAAATTGGAATCTTCTTTGGGTATTAGAGTAATATTTGCTTCCATCCATGTAGATGGGAGTCTAGCTTCTAATAAAAGTCCATTACAAACATCTTTCAGCGGTTCACTTAGTGTCTCTTGGAGACTCTTATATAACTCCACCGGAAGCCCTTCTGGACCCGGTGTTTCCCCATTTTTTTGTCTTTTTATGGCCTCTGATATTTCTGTCATTGTGACCCATCTAGCATAGTTTTGAATGTCTCTGAAATTTTTGGAAGATTATTTTCTTCCAGATATTTTACAGTTCTCTCTCTTGAGGTTTCCTCCTTATTGTACAGTTCCTTATAGTATTCTTTGATTATCTTTTTTATTTCTTCATTTTTATATTGCAGATGACCTTTCCCATCTAATAGTTTATGTATTGTTTTCTTCTTCTCTTTCTGTTTTTTAAGTTTATAAGCTAACCATCTTCCTGGTTTATTGGCATTTTCAAAAAAGTTCTGTTTCGCTCTCTTTATCTGCCCTGCCACTTTTTCTGAGTCCAACAGATTTAATTTATGAAAGACTCTTGATTTCAGATGCAGCTCACTGTGAACCCTGCCCAGAAGACCAATATCCCAACAAGGACAAGGATCAATGCATTGCCAAGAAAATCCACTTCCTTGCCTATCAAGAGACCCTGGGATACAGTTTAGTTTCACTCATACTTTTTCTCTCTATGACCACGTCTGCAGTCCTGGTGATTTTCTATAAACATCATGACACACCAATCGTCAAGGCCAACAACCGAGATCTCACCTACATCCTCCTGATCTCCCTCCTACTCTGCTTCCTCTGCTCCTTCTTCTTCATTGGTCAACCAAGGAAGATCACCTGTCTTTTACAACAATCTGCCTTTGCCATTCTCTTTTCCCTTGCAGTTTCCACTGTCTTGGCAAAGACTGTCATGGTGGTTCTGGCCTTCATGGCCACCAAGCCAGGGAACAAGTCAAGAAAATTGTTAGGAAAACCACTCACCAACTCCATTGTCTTGGGCTGTCCACTCATCCAAGCACTTCTTCGTGCCACCTGGCTGGTGATCTCTCCCCCATTTCCCAGCTTGGACTTCCACTCCTTGTTTGGAGAGATTATCTTGGAATGTAAGGAAGGCTCAGCGTTAATGTTTTACACGGTTCTTGTCTACCTAGGGTTTTTGGCCCTTGTCAGTTTCACAGTGGCATTTCTGGCTAGAAAATTACCTGACAGTTTTAATGAAGCCAAGTTCATTACTTTTAGCATGCTGGTCTTTTGCAGCGTTTGGATCAGCTTCCTCCCCACCTACCTCAGCACCAAAGGGAAGTCCATGGTAGCCGTGGAGATCTTCTCCATCTTGGCCTCTGGAGGTGCTCTTTTGGCTTGTATTTTTTCCCCCAAATGTTACATTATTCTACTGAGACCTGATCTGAATTGTAGAGAAAACATGATAAGAAACAAGAATCTCTAACTAATGCAGGGATAGGCCACATTTATATTTGTCTTTGCGGCATGTTTGTAATATGGTGACTTTTTTAAAAAGTCCTTTTTCTTTTTTGAAATGAATTTTTATTAAAAGTTTTACAAAGAACATAAAAACTAACACTTTCCATTTTGGAGGGGGATTTATAAATATGAGCCCATCTCTTCATTTGTAGAGGTATGTCTCTCACTATCCTTTTGGAGGTGAGTACTTAGTGGCTAATAAACCTTGTAGTGAGCCCTAATTATTTGCTTTGGGTAGTGCATTTGGATTCCATGCTTTGTGGAGTACAACAAAATCTAAGAAGTCATATGATGACATTTTAGCTACCCCATGGTATAACCACCCATAAGGGCCAAATGTTTGCTGAAACAACCATAGAGGAAGGAGGATAGCCTGCAGTGTGGTGGAATCCACTCCCAAACTCTGCATTTCAGACAAATAGAATACTGGACTAAAACAAAAGGCTCTCAGAACCTGCTGAGAGAGGAAGAAGGACAAGGGTGGACACACTACCTCCATCTTGCTTCTGTCAAATGTCATCATGTAATAGGATTAGTGCTGTCTACATACCCTAAACTTGGACTGAACGCCAATAAAATGAGTTTCTTTTCAAGAATCTTTGCAACTGTTGTCTGACCACCTTATCTATACTCTTTACAGGAAAGAGAAGATTGGAGAAAGGGCAATAACTGTCCAGAACAATTGTGTCTAGCAATGGCCTTTGGAGGACCAGGCACTTCACTGTCTCCTCCAAGGCTAGAGGGATTATCCCATATTGTAAAGAGGCTACACCATTGCATGGACCTAATTGCAGGTTACCTCCCAGATTGCCTTAACCATTCATGAGGGATCTGAATCTAATAAAGAGATAGTTAAACTCACAGTTCATAGGACTTTGTCCACTTCACCAGGAATCACAAGCTCAAACTCAGTCTAGATAACTGCATAAGATAAAACTTTAAGTATTTCACTTTGACCTCCCCAATCAAAATCCAACTCTAAGCACATTTTATTTTATTTTTTTATTTAATCCCATTTATACCCCGCCCTTCTCCCGAGGGACTCAGGGCGGCTTACAGGTAAATAAAAACAGTACAATACAATAGATATCTCTAAAAGCCAAATTAAAATATATATTAAATAACCTGTATTAAGTTTAATATTATAAAATCCCTTTAAAATCCCTATAAAATCCCCCCCTAGGCCAATCCCGCTTG
>NW_015391621.1:2944-14350 GCF_001527695.2 Protobothrops mucrosquamatus | reverse complement strand
TGGCAGGTTGAAATCCCCCATGACCATAAGTCTGGGGGTCGCAACCGCCACCCCGGCTATTACGTCGGCCAGCTCAGGCAGGGCTGTTGATACATAGCAGGGAGCCAGGTATATAATCAACAGACCCACTTGAACCCCTTGCCCCCACTTCACCAGGAGGGACTCCACACCGTCTATCTGAGGCACAGTGGTCTCCCTCAGACAAAGGCTCTCCCTTATAATGACCGCTACCCCGCCGCCCCTGCCCCGGGTCCTTGGCTGATGGAATGCCAAGAAACCTGGTGGGCAAATATCTACAAGGGGCACACCCCCTTCCATGCCCAACCAGGTCTCGGTAATACCTGCCAGGTCCGCACCCCCCTCCTGAATAAGATCTTGAATGACTTTATCAATAAGGACAGAGAAATAATGGCATTTTGCCACTCTTATCACCATGATGTAGTTCTGTATACCAGGTTTTAGCATTTTTGATCAGATTTGCCCTTTGTTCCCACGATGATGCTTTAAATCTGCCTTTTAGTACTTCATCTCCTGAAGTTCCTCAGAAAATCAAGCTGCACCCCAGAATCAGTGCAGAGGGAGAAGAAAAATTAAATCCAAGGCCTGTCTAATACTCCTACTCCAGGCTTCTACCAGTCAAGATTTTTCTTAATTTGCCCACTATATCCTCAGGGGAACTCCAAGCTCCCTCTGTAACCCAGTTGGGTTCATAGGTCCACTGGGTGGAGCCAATGTTATATACTCTACCTTCCCACATAACACCAACAAGCTGGAAGATAATCAGAGAGCAATCTATCCACAGCAAAATATTGGTAATAAGATCCACCAATACCAGATCACATCACAATTGTCCTGACACAGAAATCAGATCTAATATCTGACCAATGGTATGCACCAGGCCCTCTTAATTTTCAGATAACTTCATGATTACCAGAGAGATCAGAATCTCCTGAGCTACCCCAGACTCAACGTTGCCTGGTGGCAAATTAAAGGCCCTGAGATATTCATTGCCAGCCCTTCAATGGAATCCAGCACCTCAAGCAGAGAGCAGTGAAATAATAGCTATCTCATCTGTTCTCTAATGCCCAACTTCAGCCAGAGATTCTCACATCCAGTTATCTGATAAACAATACCTCTGAGAGCCTTCAATAATATTGATGGTGATGTGCCATCAAGTCATTGTCAACTGTAGGAATAACACAGATAGACCATCTCCATGATGATCTGCTCCTAACTTCATTCTTAAGGTCTTCTAACACAGGGCTATTCAACTGGTGGTATGCATGCCACTGGTGGTACTTTGGCACCTGGCTGGTGGTACATGACCATCCTAGACAAGTGTAGCAGGGGAGGGGAATGAGCTGAAGTGGGGGCAGCACTGCACAAGCCTGAGGGAGAGATAGCTGGAGCTGCAAGGCTGTCAGGACTGGGCAAAAGCCCAGCATGGCTGCAGCACAGCTACAGCTGATCAGCGCTTCTGCAGGGCTATGGGGGCTGGACAGAAGCCCAGGATCAGCGCGCTTCTGCAGGGTTGCAGTGCAGATGGAAAAGAAAAGGAGCGGGGGGGGGAGAGGAGAGGCTATAAAAGGAGAAGGTTTTGGTGGGAGAGGGAGAAAAAAAAGACAACGAGGGGAAGAGAAGGGGACTGCAAAAGAGAGATGGAGAAGTGCAGCCTTGAGAGTAATCAGCTGGAGGTGCATGGAAGAGAAAAGGGGGAGAGAGGAGAGGCTATAAAAGAAGGGAAGAGAAGATATAAAAGAAAAGAAGAGAAGAAAGGATATAAAAGAAGGGGGAGAGAAAGGATATAAAAGATGGGGGAGAAAAGAGAGGATATAAAAGGGGGGAGAGGAGAGGATATAAAAGAAGGGAATACAAGAGAGGATATAAAAGAAGGGAGAAGAGAAGAGAGGATATAAGAAGGGGAAGAGAAGAAAGGATATAAAAGAAGGAGGGAGAGAAAGGATATAAAAGAAGGAGGGAGAGAAGAGAGGATATAAAAGGGGGGAGAGGAGAGGATATAAAAGAACGGAAGAGAAGAGAGGATATAAAACAAGGGAGAAGAGAAGAGAGGATATAAGAAGGGGAAGAAAAGAGAGGATATAAAAGAAGGAGGGAAGAGAAGAGGATATAAAAGGAGAGAAAGAAGAGACAATATTAAAAAGGGAGAGAAGAGTGGATATAAAAGAAGGGGGAGAGAAGCAAGGATATAAAAGAGGGAGTAGAGAAGAGACGATATAAAAGGAGGAATGAATCTGGTTTTTCCATTACTTTGTTTGTCAGAAGGTTGCAAAAGGGGAACACATGATCCTGGGACATTGTGACCATCATAAACATGAATCAGTTACCAAGCATCCAAATGTAGATTGACCCTAGGGATGCTGCAAGGATCATAAGTGTGAAAAATGGTCATAAGTCATTTTTTTCAGTGCTATTGTAACTTTAAACAGTCACTAAGCGAACTGTTGTAAGTCGAGGACTACCTGTACTTTATAACTTTTTTCCTTCTTTTTTGGTCATCAAGTTTTTGACACCTTGCTAGGCTACTGGTGGTACTCGAATATTGCCATATCTTAAAAGTGGTACAATTGGTGAAAAGGTTGAAAAAACTGTTCTAACAGTATGCCCATTTCACAGTAACTGAGTCGATCTGTCTTGTTCCTGGTTATCCTCTTCTTCTCCATTCTTCCACCTTTAGAGTTTTCTCTAGAGATCTGATGCTTCACATAATGTGTTCAAAGTAGGATAGGTCCTCACCCACAAATAGCCAACTGTTTTCACTCATCCAGGAAAAACACCAGCCCTGGCTTGAGGGTTGAGAGTGGGTTGGGCAACACAGAAGACAAGAAGTCTTCAGCAGAGTCTCAATCAAGCCACTAGCTCTACTGCTTCCCCCAACACCTTTCTGATCACTCCCTAGCCAATTCACAGCCACCAGTCTCATCATGTTCAACTGCCAGGGAAATCATAACTGCAACAAACCACCATTTTTGGCATCCCAAGCTCACTGCCCACCCGTTGTGAGGATTCTGCTTCTAGTAATTTATTTATCAGATTCATTCATTGATCAGATTAATATAGCCCCTATCTCAGACATGCTCTCGATAGAACACTGAAAATGTTTTCAGGGCTTTCATAAATGTCTGTAGGTTCAGAGGTAATCCCACCTTGGGGAGAATGTTGTTCCAAAAGGTGGGGTCCATGGCAGAAAAGGCCTGCCTCCTGGGTCCCATCAGATGGAACTCTTTAGCAGACGAGACTTGGAACAAGTCTGCTAGGCTTGATGGGACAGGTAAATGTAACTAGGGAGAGGAACTCCCTCAGATGACCTGAGCCTATCTGTGTAGGGCATTAATGCCAATGCTTCTGTATTGGTACTAGTGGAAGCTTCTGGATGTTCTTCAATGGCAAGTGCATTATAATAGTCCATTTGGGAGGTGATTAGGGCATGAATAATCCAGGAATGAATACAGCTGGCATAGAAAAGTGCTGCAAAGGCCCACCAAGCCACAACTGCCACCTATTCTTTGGGGAATAGTTGTGAATCCAGAAGGATTTCTGGTGAAGATGACTGACTGACGAAAAGCTCATGGAGGGCTCCTTGGGGTTCCCTGAAGGGGTTTTCTCGGGACTGTCATTTTTCAAGTTACTAACAGAAGGAGACAGCATTCTTTTAGCTTTTATGACTCTCTTGGGTTAGGGAGAGTCCTAGAATCACCCAGTGGTGGGATTCAAATATGTGATCAACCGGTTCTCTGTGTGGATGCCGCTTCCGGAAGTCCATTCTGGGCCTGGGTAACAAAAAATTAGCTACCGGTTCTGCCAAACTGGTGCGAACTGGCTGAATCCCACCACTGGAATCACCCCACAAGATCCCTCATACAGCAATGATCTGCACAGTAGCTTCAGGAGTTGTGCTTTGAAGTATGTGGTGAGCTGTTCAACTGTTCAACAATCACTTCTTTGTTGAAAAAAAACAGCTGTTTTGGAATTTATTTTTCAGATGAACAATAAATTGTTCCTTTCATTTCTTAATCACTTTTCGGGATTATTATCTTTATTAAGTTAAGGAGGCTCTCTTTAGTCACAGCTTGTTATTTCTCTTTTGAGGATCTGGGGACTTTATTATTGTTAAACAAAAAGGAAGAAGCCTGCTGAAGCAAAGTAAAATAAGTCAGTATGGAGTATCTTTCTTTTAACTTTGATGGAGAAAAAAGAGTAAAATTTTTGGTTTTATCTAACTATTTTTAAGTAATTTGTAGCTTGGCTTGCTTTGCTGTGGGTAGCTAAAACATTCTAATTTTTATGAATTCTCATTGGCCAACAATTCTTAAGTGATTATAAACAATCTACTCTTTGTCCACAAGAGAGAGTTAAGAAGATGGAACATGGATTTGAGCAAATTAGTAGAGATGTGTTTGAAAAATACTTAAATAAAACCCTTCACTTTATAGATCAATTATGTTCTAAGGATGTTATAAAAACGACTCAAACTTCTTCAGAGATGCAATTATGTGTAGAGTGTTACCAACCACTGACACAATTTCACAGGTTGTTGACAATGCAAAGGACCCAATTGCAATTTTGGAATTCAAATCTGACACCAATATTTATTATGATGATGGTTTAAATATAAACCTCTCAGCACAATTGAAAGAAGAGTTCCAAGAAAATCTATAACTTTCAAGAGAACAAGTTTGGGACTTTTTCTTCATGGGTGCTACAAAGTGGAGAATTTCTTGAGAAAAAGAGAAGTCTTATCCAAATAACTGAGACTTCCTGCCTCGTCTTGCCATCCTTGAGGTGGCACCATGGTCCTCAATATCATTCTCTTTAACAAANACAAAGACCTTCCAGGCCATAACTAATATTTGCTCCTTGAGCAGGAGATAAATGCCCAGGAAGACCCCCAGATCCTTCAGCATGGCAGTGCAATGTTATGCAAGGACCAAAGATAGATAGTCCTGTTGGAAGAAAAATCTTCATCAGGGTCCAGTCCAAACCAGAAATAAACAAACATGGAGACTGCTTTAGAAAGAAGATTGTAGTTTATTGAAAAGGAAAACCAGAAAAGAAAGATGGCTCTTGGTAAACTGACCACATGTAGTAGGGAGTGGGTTTTTGTACCTTCTTGGGCTTTTGTTTGGAGTTGTTCCTGTGGCATGAACTTTGACCTGAGTCTAAGTGTGCCTTTCTGGTATTCTGATGATGGTGGGTTAATCCTATTATGTCCCAAAGGTCATGTCCTGCTTCCCTGTGGCTGTGGCTGATGACTGTTGGGGTTTTTTGGGTGTGAGGGATTGTTGATTCTAGGGATCTTTCTTTCTAATCCCAGCTTCCCGACTCCAATCTTTCTGACAAGATTATCATATCTGCATTTCTGCAGACCTGGTTTCTGTTTGGGGCAGAGAGACTTGTGGGGGGTGGTTGGTTTCTGTCTTTAAGATCTTTGGGGAAATATATTCTGCCTTTTTAATATTTCCCAAAATATTTCTTTCTCTGGATTCTTCCCACAGTTCCTACTACTGAGATGACAAATATTCCACAGCTGCTTGGTTTTGCTAGGTTTCAAACTGGTCCTCTCCATCCAACAGCCTTCAGGTACTATGACAAAACATTGACAGTCCCAAATCATCCCCACAATTAATATTGATTGTTCCTGGATCAAATATGCATGTTTGTTTCTTAATACCATCTCTTATCAATTGTTGCCTTATTAAATACAGTAAGTCTAATCTCCAAAGCCAGGCTATCTCGCCAAATCCAGATGAAATTACTCCCCATCTAAATGTGATAAATCCATTCCCCAATCTCCTTTTGTCCACTAAAAAAGACCAATGTACACTTATTCACCCAGACAATTTTCTGCTGTTGTAGAAAGGTGCAGGCTTGAACTTCAGGAAGGCGTATGGAGTCTGTTCTGTTATTTCTAAATCTGAGTTCATATTTCTTCCCAGAGAATCTATTGCTTTGAAATCACATATCTTTGGTGGGTTTAATTTATTTATAATCACTTGCCTCAGAATGTTTTCCACAGTCTTTATGAGTTCATCAAGCTTTTTTAAAAAAGCTTTCAACTAAGCAATCTTTGTTGCCAAGCAGTCTTTTTTGAGTGTCCGTTTCCTTCCGTTCTCTGTAACCTAATATGTTGTTGCTCAATGTAGTAGATAAGAAACTTCTTCAGGACAGAACAAGAAAAAAGACAAAAGAACAGGGAAGATATTTTTTTGGATATTTTGATCCAAATTTTTTTAAAAAAGATTAGGAAATTCCAAAACTCCAAACATTTTGCAAATTGATAAAGTACAAAATCCATGTAGTGAACGTCCAATAAAACTTTAAATCAAAGAAAAGCAAAGAAACTCCATGTTTTCTTATGGAAAAACAGAAATGAATGAAAACAGCCAAATAAATCAAAGATAACTTCAAAAGGAAGTTAAAACCCAGGCTTGCTTACAAGAATGGTCTGCTGAGAGGAAAAGGTGGATGAAAGACCAATGATTTTGGGGCTGCTGCCACATGGAAATGTAAACCTCAAGATTCCCCCTTCCCAGTGAGTCCACAGCCATCCAAAATTCATCTTGAGTCATTCCTAAAAACCCCCATTCAAATCCTGGGCAACATTGCCAAAGAACCAGCTTTGGCAGCAAAAACTGCAGATCATCGGCAGGAGACAAAAATAATCCTACCGGGCAACAGCCATTTTGGGGAGCAATGTTTTTCCCCTCTAATGCACCAAAAGAAAGTGGGCAAGACAATTGCTGTTCCTTGCAATTATCAGAAGAACAGTAATTCTTAATGTATCCCCTATAGATTTCTAGAAACAAGATGAAACCTGCTCTAAAAATATGCTTTGAATTCTCTCATTGGGAACAGGCCATGTCACCTTACCTTGTTTTGCAAAGAGCTAAGACTCTGCTAGCTTTCTCTTTGGTCATAGCCCAAACACATCCCAGGGATAGCATGCTTGATATCAACCTTCTATGAAGCCACCCAGGTGGAACAGCCTGACTCTATTGTCTCCAAACACAAGGGAGATTTCAAGTGCTACTTGCAATTCAACTTCTGCACATCCCTAAGTTCTGATCTAAGAAGAAAGATAGTAAGAATGACTGGGCTGCCTCTTATGCTGCTGCTGCTTTTCTGGCTCCTGCCTCCAATTACCTCAAAGAGGACGAAAACTGTATGTGTGTTGACAAGGTCTTCGCAGATTCTGGAGGAGTATTACACACCTGGTGATCTCATTATTGGTGGGAATTTGGCCCTGAAAAACATTGTTTATTTTTTCAGTGGAGTAGGCTTTTATAGAGACCCATCGCAGAATCGTTTACCAACTGGGTAAGTTTCACCTGGAGGGGAAAGATGTAGATAATTAGAATAGAATAGAATAGAATAGAATAGAATAGAATAGAAGAGAAGAGAAGAGAAGAGAAGAGAAGAGAAGAGAAGAGAAGAGAAGAGAAGAGAAGAGAAGAGGAATTGGAAGGGACCTTGGAGGTCTTCTAGTCCAACAACCTGCTCAGGCAGGAAACCCTATACCATTTCAAACAAATGGTTGTCCAATTTCTTCTTAAAAACTTTCTTTCTTTCTTTCTTTCTTTCTTTCTTTCTTTCTTTCTTTCTTTCTTTCTTTCTTTCTTTCTTTCTTTCTTTCTTTCTTTCTTTCTTTCTTTCTCAGGGATTTTTTTTAGAAATACTGGTCCTTGTAATATTTCCAATGTCCTAGTGTAGTTCAAACCCCCACCAGCATACACAAGCTTTCCTGTAATGTTCCCCAATGTTGTTGTTGTTTGTTTTCATTGTAGAGTGATGCCCAAGAACTACCAGCACTTCCTAGCCTTGGTGTTTGCAGTCAGAGAGATCAACAAGGATTTGGTTCTCCTCCCCAACATCACCCTTGGTTTCCATATCTTTGACAATCATGAAATTGAGAGGAGGATTTATTTAATCAGCCTCTCCTTGCTCTCCACAGGAGGCCAAATGGTTCCAGGTTATCAGTGTGGCAGGCAGAACACTCTGCTCTCTGTCATTGGAGGTCTCAACTCAAAATCTTCAATGCAGATGGCCTCCATCTTCAGCATTTTCAAGGTCTCACAGGTAAGGGGGCGCCTTTAGATACAGTTATGGAGTAGACAAATAGCACAAATGCACATAGAAGCCAAAGATGAAACCAAGGGTGTTTGGGGGGACATACCAGAAGAAGGTGATTTAGAGAATGCATGCTAAATTTAATGTGTCAAGGTGTCTTTTTATTTAACCCTAAAGAAATAAATGATGATATTATTCTGAAATGCTCTACTTCAGAGGTCCCCAACATTTTGGGCACCAGAGACCAGTTCAGTGGAGAGAGGTTTTTCTGCGGACCGGAGGATGAGTGGTTTTGTGTGCTGCCTGCATCTCGCAGATGGGGCTTTGCTTGTTTGTGTGGACCGGTTGCTGGCATGCCGCAGCCCAGTATTGGTCCACAGACTGGAGGTTGGGGACCTCTGCTCTACTTGCCAAGAGGAATTCCTTTCTAACTTATTCTTCAAAAAAGGTGTCTACATTTTGGTACAGTTAATTCTCTGTATCAGATTGATCGGTTTATTTCACTGTCTTCTCACTTGTCACTACCCGACAAAATATGTAACTGGTAGCTCTTCCTGAGAAGAGGTTTAAGCTTACCACTCAAAGTGAGTCAGCCTGATTAGTGGGACAACAAACCATACAATGATGACCCTAAAGTAAAGGCAACATTAAGCTTTACTTTGTTTTTGAAAAAAAATCTCATTTTCTCCAGCTCGGCGTTGGCTTTGAGTTCTCGCAGGGAGAACGAAGAGTTTATCCTTCCTTCTTCCAGATTAATCCCAATGAATTCTCTCAGTATGTGGGTTTAGTCCAGCTGCTCCTGTATTTCCAGTGGAACTGGGTTGGGCTTCTGGCCCCTGAAAGTGACAATGGAGAACGTTTCATCTCAACTCTGACACCAATGCTCAAGGAGAAGGAGATCTGCCTGGCTTTTACTGAGATGTTTAAATATGATTTTCTTACTACTACAAAGTTGAAATTACTTCATCGTTTCAAAACCTGGTCTAAAGCTGAAGTGATTGTTCTGTTTGGAGAGACTAGTATTATTAAAGATGTAGTATTGGCAATGAACGCTCGTGAAGAATGGACAAAGACATCATTTTGCAAAATTTGGATCCTAACTTCCCATTGGAAAGTAAGTGTGCTAGGATCTCAAAACATATTGAAGCTTATAATGCCCTTCCATGGGTCTTTACATTTTAGAGAGTGCACCAGTGATACCTTGGAGTTCAGCCATTTCCTCCAGTCTTTAGATCCTTTCAGCCCACAAGTGGATGTTTTTCTCCCACAGTGGTGGGAAGTGGTCTTTAATTGCAAGATTCAAAAACCAGGCAAAATCCCTCCAAGGGGGCAAAAACAGTGTACAGGAAAGGAGAATTTACAGAAACTGCCAAATTACATTTTTGAATCAAGCATGACAAGTGAAAGCTACAATATCTACCATGCCATTCATGCTCTAGGACATGCATTACATGAAATGTATGGATCAGGAGTGCAACCAGCCATGAGGAGGCTTGGAAAGAGGATCTCAAATGTCCAGTCGTGGCAGGTAATCTCTGTAACTTTTTGTCCAGTCTATAGATCTTTAGAGAGGAAACTCCCCATACAAATTTCTTAAATGACTGATTAAATATCTGTATCCTACAATATAAATATTCTCAGTACAAATTAAAACACCAATTATTTAAAAACTGTAATATGGATAAAATAGAACAGAACAGAACAGAACAGAATAGAATAGAATATCCATATTACAGTTAAAAATTAGAATATTCTACTCTACTCTACTCTACTCTACTCTACTCTACTCTACTCTATTCTACTCTATTCTATTCTATTCTATTCTATTCTATTCTATTCTATTCTATTCATAATAATAGAGTTGCTTCTCTCTTTAATTAGTTTCCATCCATTGCTTCTTGTCCTGCCCTCAAGAAGCAATGAATGGAAACAAGAATAATTAAGTATATTGTATGTATGAAAAGGGGTAGAGGGGAGAAAGGAGAAGTAAACCAAATCATTTGTTCACAGGATCCATAGAGGAAAGATTTTCCTATAAAGTCCTAGTGGTTTCTTCGGTTTCAGGGAGTGGATATTACAGAAAGCATGTGTCAAACTACCACAAAATGAAAACCTGGGTGTAGTTGTTGAAGATGTTTCTAGAGAAGCACCAGAAGGCAAGACAAGAAACAATGGTTAGAACTGACCAAGGAGAGAAGCAACCTGGCATTAAGGAGAAACTTCCTAACAGTGAGGATAATTAACCAATGGAACAACCTGCCTCCAGAAATTGTGGATGCTCCATCACTGGAGGTTTTTAAGAAGATACTAGACAGTCATTTGTCTGAAATGGTATAGGTTCTCCTGCTTGAGCAGGGGGCTGGACTAGAAGACCTCCAAGGTCCCTTCCAGCTCTATTCTATTCTATTCTATTCTATTCTATTCTATTCTATTCTATTCTATTCTATTCTATTCTATTCTATATCCAAACCCAATGAAACATGGGAGTTGCTACTCCCAAATCTCATCCTAAAGCAAGGCAAACTCCACCAGAACACCTGGGTTTTCTTGTAATGTTCCCATATAAAAAAAATACCAGCAGTTCCTGGCCTTGAGTTTTGTGGTCAGTGAGGTCAACAAGGATTTCCTACTTTTTCCCAAAATCACCCTTGGATTCTACATTTATGACAATTGCCAGATTAAAATTTCTTTAATCAGCCTCTCTCTTCTCTCCTCCCAAGAACAAACATTTCCAAATCTTCAAGACATCAGTTGAGGTCCTCATTCTGTTTCCCTCAATACATAGCTTGAATCCCACCTGTAAGAATATACTCAAATCTATTCATTTTAACCTTGGTATATGTTTCTGTGGCTTAGCATCCTATGTGACTCCACCCCATTTCTTTAGTTTGGCATTTGTTACATTGCTTAGCTTGTTGTGTGAAAGTAATCTCTGTCAACCTCAGCACACACATGTCCCAAAGGTGCTTTTTCAGGAGGCAAACTGGACTTTCTTGTTTTTTCTTTGAAGATGTTTCGCTTCTCATCCAAGAAGCTTCTTCAGCTCTGGCTGCATGGTGGGGGAATGGAAGGATCATTTGCTGGTCATTTGCCTTCTTTTAGAGCAGGTATGTCAAACTCGCGACGTCACGTGATGTCACACGACGTATCATGACTTTTCCCCCATTGCCATTGAGGCCATTTTGAGGGTCACCTGAGTAGTGCAAATGTGTGTGGAGCCTTCCTGGCTGCAGGATGTTTTTTGCCCTGTGTCCCTTCACTGTTGAACACAGGCACAGCTGCTGGGGATGAGTCTGTGCTGTCTGCATCTCAGACTGAAGC
>NW_015391621.1:0-1913 GCF_001527695.2 Protobothrops mucrosquamatus | reverse complement strand
TTTTTTTCTTATCCTCAAATTTACAGTTCCATTGAGGACCACATGCTGAATATGGTTGGTCAGCCAGCTGCAAATCCATCTGGTGTTGATGCTGTCTAATCCACATTTTTCTATCTTATCAAATAGTAGGTTGTGGTCTACTTTATCAAATGCCTTACTGAAGTCCAAGTAAATTATATCCAAGGCATTCCTCTAGTCCTCTAATTTTGTCATCTGGTCAAAGAATGCAATAAGAATTGTCTGCCGACATCTCTTTTTGGCAAACACATGCTAGCTTTTGGTAATGACTTTGTTTGCCTCTAGTTCAGGGCTGTCAAACTGCCAGCCTGGGGCTGGTTGCATCATGCTGAGGCCATGCCCACTCCAGCTCCGGCAATGCAAAAGAAGTCACAATACGTCATGACATGACGTGATACAGTAAGTCTGACATCCGTGCTCTAAGTGTTCGCTGATTCGTTGCTTGATTATCTGTTCCGGAATCTTCACAGGTATTGCGGTCAGGCTGATAGGTCTATAGTTTCCTGGATCCATTTTTTCCTCTTTTGGGAAGATGGTATCTACATCAGCTCTTTTCCAGTCCTCTGGTAGTTCCCCAGTGCTCCAGGATCTTTGAAAGATATAAATTAGTGGTTCTGAGATCACATCTGCCAGTTCTTTCAGAACCTTGGGGTGTAATCCATCTGGTCCTGGTGATTTGAACTCATCTAGGGTAGGCAGGTGTTCACTTACCATTTTCTTACCTATCTTAACTTGTGTTTTTAATCTGTTTTTTACGGTACTGTTTTTGATAGGTTGGACTGTTTTTTTCCTTTGTGTAAAGACGGATGCAAAAAATGAGTTAAGTAGTTCTGCTTTCTCCCTGTTGCTTGTCACCTTCTTGCCACTTTCTCCCACTAATGGACCAATCGTTTCCTTCACTTTTTTTCTTGTTTTTTACAAGTTGAAATAAGCTTTTTTGGTTATTTTTTTACTTTTGTCACAAGCCTTAGTTCATTTTGAACCTTAGCTTTTCTCACTTCATCTTTGCAGGCTTGGGCTATTTGCTGATATTCTGCTTTATTATGTGCCCCTCTTTCAACTTTTTATACTTTTCCTTTTTGTCTTTCAATTAATCAGAGAGTTCTTTATGCAGCCATGCTAGTTTCTTTTGAGAGCTGTTATTTTTCTTCTTTGTTGGTATTGTGCTAGACTGGGCTTTTATAATCTCACTTTTCAAAATTTCCAAAGCTTTTTGAGTTGTTTGCCCCTTGAGGATTCTCATCCATGGAATCCATCCCAAGCTCTCTCTAAGTTTATTGAAATTAGCTCTCTTAAAGTCCAAGATTCTAGTTTGACTGTGTTCTATTGCTTGTGCTTCCATAATGTTGAATTCCAATATTGCATGATCACTCCTCCCCCCCCCAAGGTTCCTGTGGCTTCAGCACCTATTGTTTCATCTCTGTTAGTTAGAATTAAGTCCAATATGACTGATCCTTTAGTTCCTTTCTCTACTTTTTGGGAGACAAAGTTGTCTGCTAGGTTTGTCAGGAATCTGTTTGATTTTCCACTTGGTGCAGAGTTTGTCTCCCAGTTGATGACAGGGTAATTAAAGTCCCCATTACTGTTGTGATCTGCTTCCTACATACCTTAGTTAACTGACTAGCAAAAAGTTCATCTATTACCTCTGTTTGGTTGGGTGGCCTATAGTATACACCTATGGCAATGTCATTTCCCGCTCTTTTATATTGACTCAAATATATTCAAGACAGTTTTCATCATTGCTGTGCTCTATTTCTGTAGAGATGTAGCTATTTCTTATATAGAGAGCAACTCCACCTCCTCTTTTATTTGGTCTGTTTCTTTTAAATAAATTAAATCCCTCTAGCTGTGTGTTCCATTTGTGGGTTTCATCCCACCATGTTTCCATAATGAAA
>NW_015391620.1:0-24017 GCF_001527695.2 Protobothrops mucrosquamatus | reverse complement strand
CTCCATCCTTGGACTGCATGATCGTCAACGTTGGAGGTGCCCGCTTTGTGCTTTCCCAGAAGAAGCTTTGTTGCTATCCAGACACTCGGCTGGGCAAGCTAGCAGTAATGGTTTCAGCTGCCCAGGATGTTGCCTCCAGCCTCTTGGACCTCTGTGATGATGCCAACTTGATGGAGAATGAATATTTTTTTGATCGGAACTCTCAAGCATTCAGTTATGTCCATAACTATTACCAAACTGGCAGACTACATGTAATGGATCAGCTGTGTGCGCTTTCCTTTCTGCAGGAGATCCAATATTGGGGGCTGGATGAGGTCATGATTGATTCCTGCTGCAGGGACAGGTGAGCAATTTGGAGGCAGAAATCCATCAGAGTAGTTTAGTTAATTTGGTTATAGGAAGAAGTAAAGGCAAAGTTAACAAAGTTAATTCCTCTCTTGACCATCATGTTGTCTGTCTTTAAAAACAGATTAAGAACTATACAAATAAAGATTTTAAAAAACCCTGTTGATATTTCAGACTATGAGATTAATCAAGGGTGGGTAATCTTCACCCTTATTTCAGAAGTCCTTTGTAAGCAAGCAATGGAAATATTTTGTAAGAGCAATCTATCCCTTTACCTCAATTTACTACTGGCATGTAATATGGTTCCATCAGTTTTCTCCTAGAACTGGCTCTTGATGGAAAAAATGATGTTCATCACTAAGTTAAATTGTGCTGATATTGAACTTGGATTTGGTAGACTAGATCCATCCTTGAGTTACCACCTTCCAAAAATATTAAAAGTTAATTCTTATTCCACCTGTGAATTTCATTCTCCACCTGTTTCAATTGTTTACTTGAATTAACTACTATTTGTTTAAGCAGAAACTTCACATGGCTCACTGTAATAATATATGAGTAAAATAAAAGCAAATCTATAAATACAGTAAACAGCTATTGGGAAAATACCAACTCGAAACCAAATCAGTGTTGATATTTCCCAAAAAAGCAACACATAAAGAAACCCAAGTAAAGTCACAAAAATATTAAAATTCAGGGAATGTCCCCTGAAATGCAAAAGCTCCCACTGATGAGCTGCGTGTAGGTGTTCTAAAGCAAATTTGGATGTTTGGCAGGGATATTGTCTTGATGAATGATCATCCTTTATTCCAACTCAAGTCACACAACGGTATGGTGTTAGTTTATGGCAACTCAATTTTTATTTCTCATTGAATTTATTCCACATTAATCCTTATCAGAACTAGAGCAGCTTGCAGTAGTAAAATTAGATCTGAAATTGCATATAAAATATGGGTGAAAAGGATTCCCCCACATTTTCTTCCTCAATTGTGTGTTGCTTCTTCCTCACATCATTTTCAGTGGTATTGTGGAGCAACCCATGTGATTAAGCATATGGTGTCTGTATTTATTTTGATAAGTGAGTTTATGTTGAATTACTTAAAGAATTAAATTGAATTATTCCCTTATCAAGACTTGATTACATTTTTTTGATGACTCTCAAATGCAGCCTGTCTGCATAGGGATAGCTTGGATAACCATTTGCTTTTGCACTTCAGCTTCAAAATATATAATCTTAACATCCCACTTGCTATTCAAGTTGGGTGTGCTGTTGCTTGGGAATTTTCTTCCTATTCTTTCTCCAAAACTCATATTAGAAGTTACTGGTTCTCTCTCTTCAAGACCTCTGAACATTCTGTGCCTCTTTTTGAGTTTGGCTTGGCTTATAATGAGAAAGGATCCTTTGAGAAAATTAATCCAGTGTTCATTTCCAAAAGTAATCTTTGCCCAATTGTCTCCCACCATTAACAGACTCTAGTAATATTGTCTACCAGGGAAGTTCAGAAATAGCTATCTCAAAAGGTTTTGTACTGATTTTATATATTGACTTCCAGTAGTGTAATATTAATAGCTGACTGCTCTATGCAGGTACTTCAGAAGGAAAGAACTGAGTGAAACTTTGGATATCAAGAAAGATGCTGAAGAATTGGATGCCCAAGTTGAGGAAGAGGATTTCTCTGGAACTCTGTGTTCCACCACCAGACAAAAGCTATGGGAAGTCTTAGAAAAACCAGCTTCTTCTGTAGCTGCCAGGACTTATGGCACAATCTCTATGGTTTTTGTCATCATTTCAATTGCCAACATGGCTCTGATTTCAGTGGAATTGACCTGGATGCCAGTCCAGCTCCTTGACATCCTGGAGCACGTGTGTATTGCTTGGTTCACAGGAGAATTTTTGTTACGCTTTCTCTGTGCGCGGAATCGGTGGCGCTTTTTAAAGAACGTAGCAAATATCATAGACCTTCTGGCCATTTTGCCCTTCTACATCACATTGTTGGTGGAGAGCTTACGGGGCGGACACAGCTCCCAGGAGCTGGAAAACATGGGACGTATTGTGCAAGTGCTGAGGCTGCTGAGAGGTCTGCGCATGTTGAAGTTGGGCAGGCATTCGACAGGTAAATCCACGTGTTGGGAGCCTCTCATTCTTCTTGGGAGACTTCAGGGAAGAGTGGGGGTGAGGGCAAGGGAACGAGTTAAGAAACTGAATTACCAAATAGGTAAGATTCCCCAAAGCTGCTTGTTCTTGCAGTATTCCAATTCACCAATCTCAAAGGTGCTTTTCCAAAAGGCAATTGGACTTTCTTGTTTTTTTTCCCCTTAAAACATTTTGCTTCTCATCTCAGAAGCTTCTTCCGTTCTTAAGCACCTTTGGGACAACCATGACTTGGAGGACTGAGAATCTTCATAGACAATTCACTACTTCGTTTTGACTTCTCATTGGGATAGGCAATGCAAGCATTATTTTAATTCCCCTCCCCCCACAAACACACTTTTATCAGAAGTGCCCTGATGTGGCTACACTTTTTAAACTAGTTGGGGGGGGGGGCAGGCCTATTTTTAGTGGAAATAGGTTCCAAAATCAAGCCTTCAGATTATGGTGGGTGCAAATTTCAGCTGACACACCTATTTCTCTGAATTTATTCCCAAGAGAAGAAATAAGTGAGGGGTCCTTGATATTCTCTCTTTTCTTGCAGATGTTTCAGTACCCAAGCTAGGTAACATCAGCAACATTAGCACTAGCGCTGATGGTGTTACTTAGTTTGGGTAATACAACTTCTGCAAGAAAACAGCCAAGCTACGAGAGCACCAAGCACTCCTCATTTCTACCCTGAGCTACAAATATTCCCCTTTATTGGTACAAGGATGTTGTCAGCAAAGATGGAGAATCACAAGCATTATCCTGCTCAACCCCAAAAGGGTTTGAACAGTGAGACCATTTGGAAGACTTTCTGGCAACAAGCTTTTTGCAGTCATTTAATTTGGAAAACATTTGTCAAAGCCTCAATAGTTTGCCACCATTCCAATCAGCTCCAATTTTTCCCTTTCCTCAGAATATAATAGCTTATCTTAAGGAAGATAAGTAGCACCAGAAGCTGCATCTCTTCCATCCAAAGTCTTGGATTACCAATAGTGAAAGGGAATTAACATGCATAATATAATGACATAGACCCTTCAGAATGAAAAGCAAAAGTCTTTCTAATTGGCCACCTGTTACTTCTAACTGGCTTTTCTATATGCAAAACCTGTTCCTGCCTTTGCTCTCTGATCCCTTCCCAAATACTTTTCACAATAGTGTCATTTTGCTTGTTTCTCTGCTTCTAAGACAGACATGTCAAACTTGCGACATTACGTGACATCGCACGACGTATCGGAGCTTTTTCTCCATTGCCGGCAATGGGGTGGGCGTGGTTTCCTGGTGACGCATCCAGCCTACGGGCGGGCAGTTTGACACCCTTGTTCTAAGAGAATGAATGGTAATGAGTCTGAGGTAAACCTTTTGCCAAAAAAACCCAAAAACTTAGCACCTTTACTGCAAGAGAATTAATTAGTCAACCTGCCTGCAGCAATTTACCAAATTAAGTAAGCAAATTAGAAAAAAAATTAGAGGACACTTGGAATTAGAAATTCCAAAACAAGTACAGAGATTTGTGCTAAGGAAATGGGGTTTTAAAGGGTTATAATCAGAAAACCATGACATCATTGGCAAATACAATTAAAGTACACCCAAAAAGTAGATACTGTTAATCAGGAGGTGGGAACAGGAGGTGGGCATTGTTGTTCCTAGGGAAATATGAACCAATCAGTTGGTATCTTATCTAGTTGCTAGCACAGTTGACTCTCACAACAAAAACAGACAATTTAATTTAACACCATCATTTAACTTACAATATATGTTCTCTTCAGCCCATTTTCCTCTGTTAACTAGAACATGAAATCCAAAAGCCCTATCATATGTTCTTTATCAGAAAAAATCCACAAAGGGTTACTATCTTAATCTTAATTGAATAAGACAACACTATATTTTTCCCATGTGCTTTTAATGATCCTGTTCTTTAGCCTCTTCAAGTAAAGTTACAGATTTTGAATTCTTGTTATCTTTTTTTTTGTTCTTTCTCAAGAAATCTTTCAGAACTTTAACAGACTCTTTTGTATATCCAGCAAGAAAAGCTCTCTTTTTTGGGGGGGGGTCATTTCTCAAAAAATCCTTCAAGACTTTAGCAGGTCTCTTTTATATATCCAATAAAAAGAAAGTTATCCATATCTCTTTTGTGATTTAGTAATTGTATATCTTGTTTAGGCAATGAAACATTTGCTTCCTTACCATTCCACCTATCTATACTAGTAGAAAATGTCAAAGACCAGTTTGTCATAAATATCTATCACAAGTCTCACTGATAGGATATTTTACTCTATTTTTTTCAATTGTAATATTTTATTATCCTCTAGCTCCCTCTTGTGTCCAGTATTGAAGTCCCATTATATCTTGTTTTTACTTCAGAAAACCCAAACAATTGTAACTTCCCATGAGAAGGATTCAGTTAATTTAAGATTATAGTCCAAGTTCATCTAGATCCTTAATCCATTATTAACTTTTCAAATCAATATTCTAAACATCATTTTGCTGTTTGATAAAAAAACATTCTATTTATCCCCAATCTTTGAAATCATATTAAAGATTCTATCTCTAAGGAGAAGGCGACTCACCCAGTAACTACCGTAATACTTATTGTTCCAAAGGATCTTAGTATTTCCAAAACAATTAAAAAAAGAAAAGAAATTCAGAGTGATTAAAAGTTGAGACTCGATCAACAATTATGTCCTTTAAAAAGGCTATGTTCACAATTGTGAGCAAAGATGGTTCCTACCTCAACTTCCAGCTGTTGAACTCATAAGTTGACTGCAAAACATTGATTCCTGTGGTATAGTCACAAGGAGTCACATGGGCTATCTCCAAAACCTCTGCTTGATCCAGAGGGAATTTCAGCAGCCAGGAGCCTGCATCCTACACCAGTTCCACTGCATAATACTATCCTGCTGCCATGGTTCTCAACAGGAAGTCCCCCTCCCTCTCCCAAAGGAGAGTTATTCTCTCTTGGTTATCAAATAACCATGAATGCATGAAAATTTATTCTGTGAGAACAAAGCTATCAATAGATGGGGAGGTTAGGAAGATTCTTATCTCTTCTCCTTTCCAGCATATGAGCAGACTCATGCTGGGAAGATTTAAATAGCAAAAAGAAAAATGGGAAGATTATTGGTGAAGCAGGAGCTCTTATCAACTTCTGGATAAATTCCAAACCAATAAGCAGCTGTAAATATGAGCTAGCAGTATGATGCCATTATCAAAGGGCATATGAAAATGCAGATTATGCAAAAGTACTTGTATAGGAAGAAATTGTTTCCCCTTGAGCACTCTTTAACGCCTACGTATAATAAAAGTTGAATCTGTTTTTCTGCTTCAACTGTTAAAGCAGAATGTGGGAACTGACTTTAGTAATGTCAAGGAAACGGTGCCTTGGCCTTATGCATTTGATAACCTGAGACATCTTGGGTGTTGTGGGCTTACTTTATTATTAAACACTGAGTGAGAGCAGTAAGGTGGACACCAGTAATAGAATTGCTTTGTGTTAGGAATTTGAGGGTGACGTGTATTTTTATTGTTTGAATTAAAAGAATGGTAGATTTCTTTGTCATTAACCATTGTCATTAATCTTTGCATTTTTTTCTTATTTCAGTCGCATAGTTTTTAAAAAAAGTGTGGTGCATATTTAAGATTAGAAGTGAATGCATATGATTTTAAAAGTTGTAAAAAAACTTACCATTAGTTTTTGATGTGCTTTTCCTGAGAAGATGTTAAATCTTTCATCTAAGAGCCAGGGACAAAGCACTTTTTTGACATTATCAGGCTCATGAATCTTTAAGATTCACTTAATAAGCCACCAATGACTGTAAGATAATAATTTCAATGAAGCCTTTTTATGGAGCTTCAACTCTAGACCTAGCGTAGTTATGGAGTCACATATTCAGAAGGGTTCCAGATACATCAAGTGCTTCCTTATGAAATATGATCTGTGGACTTCCACTCCAGAATTTGCTTTGAATTCTGAGAGTTGAAATCCCCAATACTAGAGGGCATCTAAGTTGGAGAAGCTTAGGACTGACATTGACTTCAAGACAACCTTCTTTTAATAGGGTAATAAGATGGATACTTTACATTAGGCATGTCAAAGTGCCGGCCCGCAGGCTGGATGCATCACGCCGAAACCCATTGCCGGCAATAAGGAAAAAGTCCCGATAGGTTGTGCAATGTCACGTGACGTCGCGAGTTTGATATGCCTGCTTTACATGATACTTCTCCAAGTTGACATCCGTAGATGTGTCAAGTCTACAATTCAGAGAATTCCTAGCCAAGCTGTAGAAGGATAATGTAAAAACCCAATATATCTGGAAATCACAGTGGCAGTCTTCCATTTACTGCTTAGTGGAAAAGATAATTTGATTGAATGAATGCCACTTTTTCCCACTCTGGTCCATTGATCAAGAAGAAAAGCAGTAAGAGGGTATCTTGCTAATTGAAATATTGTTTTATGTTTTAGGTTTGCGTTCCCTTGGGATGACCATTACACAGTGCTATGAAGAGGTTGGCATGCTTCTCCTTTTCCTTTCTGTGGGCATCTCCATCTTCTCCACCATAGAATACTTCGTTGAGCAAGGTATCCATGACACAACCTTCACAAGTGTGCCTTGTGCTTGGTGGTGGGCTACCACTTCCATGACAACAGTTGGCTATGGAGACATAAGGCCAGATACAACCATTGGCAAGGTGGTGGCCTTTATGTGCATATTATCTGGAATATTGGTCCTAGCTTTACCGATTGCCATCATCAATGATCGCTTTTCTGCCTGCTATTTTACCCTGAAGATAAAAGAAGCTGCCCTTCGCCAACGGGAAGCCCTAAAGAAGCTCACAAAGAATATGTCGAGTGACTCTAACATCAACATTAATTTGCGAGACGTGTATGCTCGAAGTGTAATGGATGTGTTGAAGTTTAAAAGCCGAGAAAGAACAAGTACGAGGAGCAGTGCTGGTGATGAGTTTTGGTTTTGAATACACATGCTTACGCACAAACACACACAAGAGTATGAGAGATGCCTAAGGTGGCAATAGCTTTAATAACAGCAACAAATGCAAAATTAATGGTTCTTTATTTTCCCCTGTGCAAATCTGCTTATCTGCTGAGCATATGAACAACTAATATAGTCCAAAGGTGTATTAAAAAGCAAAACAAAACAAAAAAAAAATAATCTCAGGGTACATAAATGCAAATTCTGTTTAACATTTTTCATCTTTCATTAGAAAACAATGGAAAAATGTCTCCCAGTGGATTAATATTCAATTCTTTGGCTGTAACCCTTTTATGCTCATTCCATTATGAAAAGAATAAAAGATTAGCAACATGTATATTGCTGCAGTGGTATGAAAGTAAAATAAAAGAAAGGGCCCGCTGACAAGCAGCAAATTCTAGAAGTAGTAGCAAAGATACAGCAAAAGAATACTTATGGGGATGTCAACATTGGCAGCTTTCTACTAAGCTTGTGTATGGCAATTCTTGCTTTGCTTCAACAAAATACCTTGAACAGCAGAGGTAAGGCTATTTGCGATGACATAATTCTCCATGGTACAATACACTTTCGGTTCCTGCACGAGTGATAACCTCTGCTGGCTACTGGAAGGGTGAAAGGTCCCAGAAGCAAATAAAGCGAAACAAAAAAGTAATTTTGCTTCTATCTATAGCAGCAAGAGAGCTGAGTTCTTTCGTGAAGCAATTTTGAATAAATATATACCATTTGCAGCATTATGAACGCTTTACCCATCTTAATTTTCTGTACAGTACAAGAAAAAAAGCTAACGACAGTAACAGACCTTCGGAGGGGAGGATTGTTACCTATTTCAATATATACTAATATTTATTTTCTGTGGTATGCTTCAAATGAGTTGGCTAAGAGCCCCCCATGTACATTCTCATTCATAACCATTAGGGGTTGTTCTTTCATAATGCAGTTTTGAATTCCTGATCTCACTTTGAGATTTATTGCTTAATTCTAGTAGTAACTGCTAAGAACCTAAATTCATAATGTGCTTCATATGCTTCATTCCCCTGTGCTTCACAAATAAATATAAGTTTTAACACGCCAGATGAGGTGTATGGAGGTACATGCCTGCCTGTTTAATGTAGACAGGAACAGAAATGGCAATTCTGAAAGGAGTGTGTGGCTTTTCAAATAATGAGTCAAATCCAACATGTGTGAAGGGAAAGGCACCATTAATTCATGAAAAGCTCTAAGTTTTTTCTGAGAGCAAAGATGCAACTTTCCTCCCCAAATCCTAAGCAGCTTCTTATGTGGCTTTTGAGCGCATCTCAAAGAAGGTTTTTGCTGGATCCCAGTTTTATTTCCCAGTGTGTGCCCAGTGAATGAGTCCACCAAGCCAAAACCAAGATCACTGCATTGTGGCTTAGTGTAACAGAACATTTCAATCAATATTTCCCTTCTAATGATCCTAAGAACCATAAATTCAGACACAGGCCCAAAAAGAAAAAAGGTGACACATTATTGTTCTGTTCTTTACTAAGTCAAGCCACTAGATACCCTTACAATATCCAATCACCTTTTCTCCTGTACATTCCAGATATGTTCTTGATTCCAAACAGTCTGCAGAAGCTGCTTCTTATAGTGATGTGGGAATTTTATTCCGGTTGTCCTCAACTTACAACCACAATTGAGCCCAAAATTTCTGTTGCTGAGCGAGGCAGATAAGTGAATTTTGCCCTATTGTACAAACTTTCTTGCCACAGTTGTTAAATGAATCACGGCAGTGGTTAAGTGAATCTGGCTTCTCCGTAGATTTTGCTTGTCAGAAGATCACAAAATGTGATCACATGACCCCAGGACACTGCAACCGTCATAAATATGAGTCAGTTGCCTAGTGTCTGAATTTTGATCACGTGACCTTGGAGATGCTGCAATGGGTTTCAGTACCATTGTAACTTTGAACAGTCACTAAATGAGCTGTTGTAATGACCACCACACTTAATTGATACAGTGGACTCTTGGTGTGTGAACAGGAGGATGTTGCTTTTTCTGCGTGGTTTCTGTCTCATCAAGACTCTTTCTGCCGAGTGTCCTGCTGTATGACTGATGACTGCTTTCAGCACCACATCACCATTTCTATGTTACATGAACGCTGGCTGGCACCGAATCAATGGTATCATCTGTTGGCATTTGCATTCCAAATGCTCTGGCACAGACTGTTGCTTGGTTTCAACTCTGCATATCAGGATGGTGTCAGCACAGTTGCCTCCCTAAATTCGCACTGCCTTCTGGAGCTCCTGATGGTGAGGACACAAATAGGATTGCACCACACACCTGAGGTAAAAGTAAAAGAGAATAATGAGCAAAATCTTTCCGTTTAAGAAGAAATGTACAGCTATCTGGGATATCTTTAATTCAGGCAGCTAGGAGTTGAAACAAAACACTGCAGTATCACCTCACCCTTTAACACAGCAGTGAGCAATTGTGGGCCTGGAGTCTTTATGTCCCTTCAGTTCCTTTTTAGGAGTCTGTCAAGGACAGTCTGATCATGATTATGGAAAGCTGACAGACAGCAGGTTTTCCTGCCATTTTTGTGTCACAAGATGACAGATTAATAATTCTCTGATTAGTAATCAGCAAGTAATTGAATAAATTTCAGAATTTGTAATTGTAGGAAGGAAAGAATTCATCCACGTCATGACTGACATGGAATACACTAGGGCAAATTTTAAATACATAGATCAGGAGTGTCAAACTGCTGGCCCGTGGGCTGGATGCGTCACGCCAAAACCGCACCCACCCCATTGCCGGCAATGGGAAAAAATCCGTGATACGTTGTGACACATCACGTGACGTCGTGAGTTTGACACCTGTGACATAGATGCAAGGAATCGTTCCCTATTCCTGATAGGGTTGTGACTGGCTCAGTCATTATCACAAGTGTAATTTCCTTGATTTTGGTTCAGCATCCTCTATACATTTATTTACTATTCAATTTCCATAGCTGCCCATCTCAAAAAAATGACTCTGGATGAAGAACAATCATAAAACAATTTAAAACAGTTACAATATAGTACAGAATGGTTCCTCAGGTAACCCATTCCCAAGCCATGAAGGCCTTAAAGGGGACAAGCAGTGCCTTGAACTGAACTCCTACACATACAGGCAACCAATGCTGCTCATGCAGTGTGGCCTCATTTTGCAGCAGTTGAAGCTTCCAAATGCTTTTCAAGAACAGCCCCATGCAGAGCACATTGCAGTAATCCAGACAGGAAGTCATGAGGGCATGAATGATTGTGAGCAGGGCCTTCTGGTCCAGGAACTGGCATATAATCCAAAGATGTGCAAAGACTCTCCTAGCCACAATGACACCTGCTCTTCTAGCAGGACTCATGAGTTTAGGAGAACCCCCATATTGTGCACCATGCCCATCTGGGGCAATGCCACCCCACCAAGGATCAAAGGTGGAAGAGCCTTGTCACTTGAGGGTCCAAATATCCAAGGTAATCAGTCTTGCTTGGGTTGAGTCTAAGTTCATTGTATCCCGTCTAGGCTCCTAAACCTCCAAGCACTGCGATGGAACATCTATGGCATCACTCAGGGAGCCCTTGACAGAATTCTGACTCCTGATTTCTCCTCATTCATGGCTGTTCCACATTTTAATCAACCTTCTTCATCAGCATCCTTCAGTCATATTGGGATTACAAGTCCCAGAATTCCCAGCCAGTCAGCCTTTTGGGAAAGAATGCAGGTTTCATCTAATTGCATTTTTGTTTGGTTCGCTGCTATTCAATATTAAAATAATACCAGGGAAAAGAGGCCCTGACAAAGAAATGCAAGGAAATGAAATGAAATTTCATAACTGACAGAGTTTTTTTTATTACAAAAGTCCTCTTGACTTTAATTAGATTGTCCTTTTTTAGGCACGGTCTGTCTTTTTAAAAATATCAGTATATCTAGCATTCTTTTTTTTTACTCATTTTTAAGAACATCACGTTCAGTTGCACGATACATAACATCAGCAGGATCAAAGCAACTGTCACAGAATAAGCCATCTTTCCTTCCACATGTAAAAAGAGTCATCAAATCATAGAACATTGATAGAAGGAACTTGTTAGACCATTAAGTCCAAACACTTGTTTGAGGCAAGATTAAAAGTTAAAACATTTCAGGTAGATGGCTATCCAATCTTAGCTCAGACACATTTAGGCAAAGAGAAAACCTCTACAACTCTGTGTAACTGATTGAAATGTACTGTATTTAGTTTTAGAATATTTTTTTTCTTTTTAATTGGAATCTGCCTTTTTAAGGATAAACTTCCTAACAGTGAAAACAATTAACCAGTGGAACACTTGCCTTCAGAAGTTATGGGTGCTTCATCACTGGAGGTTTTTAAGAAGAGACTAGATAGCCATTTATCTGAAATGGTTACAGAGTCTCCTGCTTGAGCAGGTGATTGGACTAGAAGACTTCCAAGGTCCCTTCAAGCTCTATTCTGATTGATTGAAATCCATTCTTCTGTACTCTGCTTTCCAGGACAATGGAAAATAAATCTTGTTCACCTTCTGTATGATATTCCTTCAGCTGCCTGAAGGCAACTGTTATTCTCCACAACCCAACCCTTATTGTTCCTTCTTAAGACTAAAACCTTGCAGTTCCCCAAATATTACCATGGAACCTGTCAGACGTCTTTGGCCTTAATAGCTGTTTGGGGGGGTGATCTGTCTATTGTTTACAATGGACAGACGCAGCAAAATATTGTATCATCTTACAGTGGCTGACATCCACTTCTCTTTGGAAGTCCACTGCCAGCTCCAAGTATTAGCTCCTCTTACTTTTTGGTGATTTTATTACTGTTTCTTTCTCTCTCCAAGTATTTTGATTTTCTTCTGGGTCGTGTTATATGCAGGGCACAGAGATTACTGACTGTGCTGGTAAAATAGTCCCTCTGAAGGTAGGAGAACTGATTGAAGGCACCAAATGCCATCAATCTTAACAGAGTGGAATCAGATCACAGTATTTAACTCATGACCAAGCTATTTTTTTCTTTCCTTGGTTCCTAGTCAATCAGTCAGTCAGTCAGTTTCTTAGCCACTATAAAAAAGAGGTTTTCCCTTGCTATCTTCTAGGATATTTTTTGCTAGAGTGTCTGCAGGACATTAAATGAATTAAATGAAGATGGCAGCCAAGAAAGTGCAATTGAATCTGTTCTTATTGTTGCATATACAAGGCACATAAAAAACTGATGAAGCTTCAGTCTCATTGCTGTGGCTGCCATCTTGTCTTGCCTTGGAGACATCCCTGCTTTGTTTGATTTCCCAGCCTTGCCTCTCTCTCTGGAATTTCCTATAAACTTCCAAATGTAACCTAATCTAACCCTACCTATATAATTTGTCCTTTCAATTTAGCATCACAAGAATCTTATATTTATCCTGTAAATGGAATTTGAAATAGTATTATTATTATTATCATCTAAAATGGTTCTGAACAAAGATGTTTGGATTTAACTGGATCATTTTTCACTAGTTGTTTCAAAAGAAAGATCAAAAGGGAAAAAGTTAATTAATTTGCTTAAAAATACACTTCACTTTTCATTATCTTGCAATTATGAAGCTAACAACTGGTTTCCTGGGTCATTTTAACAAGCAAAAAACAGAAGCTGTGGAAAATATGAACTCATCCAAAATCTGTAATGCAACTTATATAAATTGTCAACAGCAGTTAAATGCAAACACAGTACCCAAGAAGATTTTCAATTACTTTGGAATAATTGTCATAACAAGAGAGTTCCAAGGAAAGACAGAGCGTTATATAAAAAAAAGCGACACGAAATACATATAGCACCAAAACAGAAATGGCAAATGAAATAATTGAACAGAAGACAAGAATAGTGAAGATAATGTAATGGTGCATTCATTTGTGTTGATTGATCTGCAAAAATAACAAGCATTTTGATTTCTTCGGGAGCAAGAGGAGAATCAGAATCACCTGCCTATTTGTTGACCTATCTTTGGGAACGGTTACTCTTATTTTCACTAGAAAGTAGGTTTCAGTGAGTATAAAGATCATTAAACCAAGTGGTGTGTGTGGTGGACTAGTGGTGAAGACGCTCGCCTCCCACTTGGAAGGTTGACAAGGTTGGAAGGTTCAATTCTAGGTAGCGGCAGATGTTTCTTTCCTAGGGTACAAAGAAAAAAATATCTGCTGCAAACTCCATGTAGGCGTCAGGAAGAGCATCCAGCCAGGAAATACTCAGCTCCATCCAGTTGGTCCAACTCTATTCCGAATTAAGGGATTACAGACTCGTCAAAAGGTAGTTTTAAAGATCATTAAGCCAAAAACATGGTGTTAAATAGGATATGAGAGTTTTGTATCCTCCTCTAGATAAGCAGATTATCATTTTGGAGATACAAGATTACCACTCCATTGTTCTCTTCAAGGCAGAAGAAGCCTTGGACACTTAGTGCAGGTAATCCTCTACTTACAACCATTTGTTTAATGATGGTTTGAAGTTACAACAGCACTGAAAAAAGTGACTTAAGACCTGTCTTTTAAGTCACGACTGTCACACCACCCCTGCAGTGATGTGATTGCAATTTGGGTGCTTGGCAACTGGCTT
Source organism: Protobothrops mucrosquamatus (assembly GCF_001527695.2). Classification (NCBI taxonomy): domain Eukaryota; kingdom Metazoa; phylum Chordata; class Lepidosauria; order Squamata; family Viperidae; genus Protobothrops; species Protobothrops mucrosquamatus. The sequence continues at coordinate 9,964 of NW_015391620.1, read as the reverse complement.
GTATTTATGAGCGTTGCGGTATCCTGCAGCCATGTGATTACAATTTGCAACATTCTTGTCAGGCTTTCAACTAAATGGGGGAAACAGGATTCACTTAACAACCATGATGATTTATTTAACAACTGAAGCAAAAATGGTCATAAAATCGGGCCTAACCACATGATGACTCACTTGATGACTACATTGCTTAGCAACTGATATGCCAGTCTCAATAGTAGTTGTAAGTTGAGATCTTTTGTTTCAGTTCTCCACCATTCCCAAAATTTCTTCTGCTTTTTTATCCCCAGACTTTACATTACTACCTTAGATTCCTACTGAAATATCAGAGGCACCTAAAACTTCCAGGTATATGGAATTTTATAATATACACATAAGGATCTATCTATCTATCTATCTATCTATCTATCTATCTGTCTGTCTGTCTGTCTGTCTGTCTGTCTGTCTGTCTGTCGGTCTGTGTGTGTGTGTGTGTGTGTGTGTGTGTGTGTGTGTGTCTGTCTGTCTGCCTGCCCTCCTGCCTGCCTGCCTGCTGTCTGTGTGTCTGTGTGTCTGTCTGTCTGTCTGTCTGTCTGTCTAGCTATCTAGCTAGCTATCTAGCTAGCTAGCTATCTCCTTTCTGGGTTTACTGCTATAAGCCTTATTCAATATTCTTAATGTTACAATCTTCCAAACTTGGTCCATGTACTAGATGTTTTTATTTCAAGCATTGACAATCTACGTTTGCCTAGTTCTGTATACAATCCCTGATTGCCTAAGGCTGTTCATAAAATGACAGGCAGGTTTTGTTTTGAACTGTTTCATTAAAATGTTTCAAGTTGGGAGAAGACAAAAGAATCAAAACATTTTGAATGTTCTGACAATAGAACACAATGAGAGCTAAGAAGAACTTTGATTCTCTGTTGTGCACTATAGTTCTGTAAGAGTAAATGGGTGGCAAGCCTTGTTACTACTCTGCCAGCTTGAAATACAAACAGATGATTCTTAAACATTTTGGAAAGCATTAGAATAAATGGAAACGCAGTTCTGATCTCTCCCACTGAAAAATCTGTTATTTTTCAATAGAATATATTATCAGATCAACCATCATTCTTCTCATTTCAATGAGAAAGTCCTTTCAATTATTTAAATAAACCCTCTGGCACTGAGCCAATAGAATACAGAAGAGGTGATATCTTTAACATTTTTTTTCAAATAACACATCTTTCAACCTGAAAACAAAAAAAAATCAGACACCCAGATACAGATTATACTTCCATTCCTGAGGTGTTCTTAATGTTACCAATTTTGACTTTTTTAAAAAAAAGTCACACTTTAATTTTTTTTCTTGGCACTGCAATTGCAATTGCTTAGCAAAATCAAGATCAAGTAATAATTTAGCATGTCTTTTTTTAGTCTGCCTATCTGCTAGGTGCAAGACAACAAAGTGAAACATTACTTTTTGCTGATATTTTTCCTTGCATGTAGGGGTGAACAGTAAAAGTATAATTAAATGAAATGATTTGCTGGTGTTCTTAATTGCATGAACTAATAGTAAAGCATAAGAACATGTACAAAGTGAATGCAGAATCAAAGCTAAACAAATCAGTCAAACCAACAGTCTTTGCTTTTTAAAAAGGTTTTAAAATGCTTCCTGAAAATTCAGCCTCAACAAGATATGAAATCATACCTCAGTACACAAATTAAACTACTTCATGGCATTAAATTTGTATGAGAACATGAGATAAGTCCTGCTCATAATTTGCTCTTAAATTATAAAGGCTGAGGCTGAACATGTAGCAGTGCATGATGGATTATGAATTGCCATCTCTCTGTAGATGCTTATGTGCTCAGTTCTCATCTTAAATCCTGCCATATCGATCATACACGTAGGATCAGAAGCTCAGCTGGACTCTGGTGATGTAACTCAAGACAACTCTTCCTTTGACTTGAATTATCCTGGTCTGTGATAATAATACTTTTATCATCTGAAAGCTCCAGTTTGCCATTATCTTTGCATTTTTTTTTCATAATGCAGGAGACTTAGGTTTCAGAATGAGTAATGCTCTTCACATTCTGTGTTAGTAAGGACCTAAGCAATTACTTGACTCTGACTTTCTTAAGGTTGCAGTCAAGTGTGGATAGGTGTGGGTATAATAGTTCTGATACTGAAAGGTAATCTATTCTGTAATTTTCTGCACTGAATATCCCAAACTTACCTTGTTGACATTGTGTGAACCTCAGTCCTTAACCGAGTTTCTCAAGGTCCTCAGCCTAGTAAGGACAATATGGAGCAATCATTTCTGAATGGAATTACTACACATATTAATTTGGAGATGAATAAGCCCAATTTGGTCTATGGGTGAATGTGCTGGCCTAGAAATCAAGACACTATGAGTTCTAGTCCCGCCTTGGCCATGAAAACCACCTGGCTGACTTTGGGCCAGTCACTCTCTCTAACACCAACACACTTCACAGGGTTATTGTTGTGGGGAAAAGAGGAGGTGGAAGGAATATTATGTATGGTCACCTCTTTGAGTTATATAATAAAGGTAATATAAAAATCTAAATAAATAAAAAACAAACAAACAAGGTCCTCATTATGATGGACCTTGCTAATATAGGCCCAGCCATAATAAAGGGAGTTGTACTATATAATCTGTCAGAAAGTGGGATGTCTCCCAAATATTGTGATCCAATGCAACAATCTCTGAAGCAGAGAGGATGAGCAGAGAGTGGTAAGTAGGCATGGTTGGGGCAAATGCATATAAGGAGTGATGGCAGTGGTGGGATTCAAATATGTGAACAACTGGTTCTCTATGTGGATACCGCTTCTGGAAGTCCGTTCTGGGCCTGGGCCACAAAAAAATGATCTACCGGTTCTGCCGAAATGGTGCGAGCTGGCTGAATCCCACCACTGGGAGTGTGTCTACCCAGCTTGTGTTCTTATTTGTTCACAGTAATGTGTGAAGAAAACTATTATACTATAGATAATGGAACACAAAAACAATTATCCTTAGCAAAGTTCAGAGAAGTAGAAGCAAAGGTAAGGGTGGGTGAATGTTTATCTCAAAAACACAGCTCTGAATTAAAATAACGGAGAAAGTGTTTAGCACCCCCCTTTTCTCTTGGGCCTTTTCAAAAATGAAATCACTTTCATTTATGCTGTATGTTTGGGTGGTAAGAAAATTTCAACAAAAGCTACAGAGAAAAGGCATGTTAGTAAAAAAAAACACATAAACATACAGATGAAGTCACTGTTCCTGTCATGGAAAGAAAAAGTAAGTGTTAACATCATTAATCAGAGGCTGAAGGCAAACATTAGATATATACTTGTGTTTAGTGAATTTGTTTTTAAAATAAAGAATACAACAGTTGAGATCATTCAAATTAACTCTTTCATTGTGTCCTGTGGCTTCCCTTATTACAAATTGAGCCTCTACCATTTATTACGGTTCGTTGCACAGTCAGCCAGATGTTTAACTTGGAATTGGCATTTTTATCCACCTATCGAAGGGCCTGGGATGGACAGATGTTGTTATTTAATAATATTAAAGTCACAAGATATAAGCTGTACCAAGTAAAGCTGCCTTTTGTAATTAACTGATGGTGATTTTCTCAATGCCAATAGTGTTCAGGGATTGTTCCAGATATTTTGGGATTATAAAATACATTTACATTTACCACAGCATTCTTTTGGCAAAAGAATGCCAGAACAGGGCAACAGCATTTCCAGAGAATGCTGACAAATATAATGCTGTAACTTTCTTGTAAGGACTTAGGAGCTTCCAACCCTAACTTTACAGTTCATTTTCTTGAACAGAAAAGCCGATAAAGACTGAAACAGTTTCTCAACTTTATAAACATGTGCAATGATTTTGAAAAACAAAAAAGAACAAAAATGTGACTTTAGCAGTGACAGAATCATATTTGCCAACATGGCTGCACTCAAAACGTTGCTCTGAAAGTAGCTTCAGCAAAAGGAACATTTAAAAACATGTTTTGTAAGTGAATTTTCCATATGTTCCAAGCACTGATGTCATTTTCAATACTTGTGGACTTATACTTTATTGTTGCAGGGAAAGAGAACTTTCTATATTAGCAACAATTAAGAGACATCCCTGGGATACATAGATAAACATCACAGAATCTTTCAAAAGTTTATGTGCATGGGAAGATTTGAGATTAGTAAAATGTTGATCATGGATTGTCCTCCTAGCAGAAGTGTCTGCATTACGTCTATGGAAATTCTCAGTCATCCAGGTTATGATTGTCCCAAAGGTGCTTTTTCAAAAGGCAAGTAGACTTTGTTCTTTTCTTGAAGATGTTTAACTTCTCATCCAAGAAGCTTCTTCAGTTCTGACTGAAGAACTATTCTTGGATAAGAAACGAAACATCTTCAAGGGGGAAAAAAAAGTCCAGTTGCCTTTTGAAAAAGCACCTTTGGGATAAAGTGCATCACACAAATAAAAACTGTAGGGTAAGGCTTGGAAGACAGCAGACAGCAGTAATCCTGGAGGACATCAAAAAGACTGGATGCTCCCATGTGGATGCCTCAGATCCCCAAAATTTACAGAATTGTTCTACCCACTGTGATCCTCAGGACAATTCCACCAAAGCTCTTGATTTCCTATGCTACTCCAACCCTTTTAGACATTTTTGTCTCCATTGCAGTAGACTGGCAACAGGGCAGAGCAGGTGCTCAGTCTGGACTGTAACCACAAGATCTGGTTGATCTTGCCCTCCCACATCATGGTGTATTGAATGGACAGGAGTTTCTTTTTCTCCTATTGATGAATAACTGGTTTTGCCACCTGCTTCTCGTCCTTCATATCCATGTAGTGGAGGCAAGGTTGATGGCTGGCTCCTGTGGGAACTGGTCTGCCATGCCCTACATTCTAGCAATTGCTTCAGAGTCACTAGATGCCAATCTTTTTCTTTTCCCAGATGTTTGCACACATTAGTGCCTCCCCTCTGCCCTCCCCCACTTTATTTCCTTTTACATTAACACAATCCAATTTTTTCTCTCACCCATCCAAATGGTACCTTCATTTGCTCTGATGCCACAATCAAAACAATAGGGAACAGGTTGTAGTTTTGTTCCTACCTTGTTCTGCAGATGCAAGGAAATTTTGCGGCATGAAAGAAATGATGGTTCGGCTCCATAGAAACAAAGGTGTAATATTCCTGCTTTACAATTTAAAGATTATTTTTTTAAAAAAAAAAAAAAAGAAGAAGAGAAAGGAAGTTTTGCAGAACTATGGACAAGTAGGAAGGCAAGGGAAGAATGGAGTAGAACCTGAAAGGATAATCACTGAAAGAGATCAGGTTTGAATGGCATGGGCTATCAATTGCAAGGTTATAACAAAGCTTCAGATAATATGGCAACACAGCGCCACGTGGCTGTACAAGAAAAAGACCAGCCCCTGGAAGGGAGAAGTAAAGCCTGACATTGTAACCAGTCAGAATCAACCTACAGATAGATTGGAAAAGAATCTCTGGAGAGCACACCTGCTTAATTCAAATCCTGCAGTTTTATGGACCACATACGTCTTGCCATCTTCCTAATTTTTCACTTTCTCATTACAAACAGAATGAGATACAAAGTAAGTTTCTATTCTTTTATTTGCTTCAGAAGATTTTTGCAGAAGTAGATTTATCAGGTACACCACCAGAATCAGAGAGATGGAGCATTCTATCTATTAAATAAATAAATATGGTTGTAGGGAACTAATATACTAATATGTACAGGATATACCTATTGATATATTCATGAGACATACCCTGAAATCCTTGGAAAAAAATCAGCTTAAAACCACAACAGAGAAGTCTTTTTGAAAATGTTATTTTTAAACACAGTTATCCTGATATTTCTTATCACAGCAGAATGTCTTTAAAAGATCCCATTAAGCAGGCTAATTAGAAATACATGTTTCTCTTTTGAGTGCACAAATCTATCTCAAAATAAAATCTGTTTAAACAGCCCACTGGTTTTCAGAGAAAACTTTCAAGATAAATCTACTTTCTTTAAATGGCATGATCTCCGAAATCATGATAACATGTTTTACAATACTATCCAAGTACCTGTCAGTTGGATTAAGCATCCCTCAAAATGTGAGCCTCAGATAAAGATCAATTGTGCAATCACACAAAGGAAATGTGTGAGAAGAGTACAAGCCACTGCAAAATACAAAAAGGGTTTCAAAAGAAAGATAGCTGGAGGAGCATCGCCCAGATTTTGTTTGCTTATTTTTGTCCAAATATTTTTTATTATTCCAAAACCAGCGTTCCAAAAGGCTATTATGGAAGCTTATTTTACCTTCCAAAAATGGAACAGAATTAAACAAACCAAAAAGAACATCCAGACAGCTAATTTAATATGCCATCCTCCAATCTTTGAGGTGGCACAAAGTATATCAGGCAGTACAAAATTGCTCTGCCTTACCAACCATTCCTAAACCTGCCTTGTTTACAAGGCTGGTGAGTGGCACTTTCTTGACAATTTATTGTGGAGGAAGTGAAGGTATGGTGTCCCAAAGGTGCTTTTTCATTCGGCAACTGGACTTTCTTGTTTTTCTTTGAAGACGTTTTGCTTCTCATCCAAGAAGCTTCTTCAGCTCTGACTGGATGGTGGGGAATGGAAAGATTTATACTCTGCAGACAGCTGTTCATTTGCATTCTTTTAGTGCAGACATGTCAAACACAAGGCCCGGGGGCCGGATTCGGCCTGCGAAGTGGTTTCATGTGGCCCACGAAGCCATCCTGGAAACAGTGAGGGAACAGCCCCCACTGCCTTGGCCCTGGCCCAGGCCGGCCGGGAGGGAGCCAATGTACAATTTTGTGGTGGCCATCTTGGCACTTGCCCCAGTAGACCATGTCTTGGCACTTGCCCCAGTCCCACCCCCTTCTGCCAGACACCCTCAGATCTGTCCCACTCCTGCCCAGGCCCCCATAGTCACCCTTGACGTGAACAATGAAGAACTGGCCATGCCCACCCATTAAGCCACACCCATTCCATCCACGCCCACCCAGTAGGCTACACCCACTCTGGTCACACCCATCCAGCCCCCCAAGGGCAACCACAATGCTGATGCAGTCCTCAGTGAAATTGAGTTTGACACCCCTGTTTTAGTGAGTTGTTAAAGCTACCTGGAGGCTTATCCTTAATTCTAGGTTGGTTGTCTCCTTGATAAGTTTCCATCTGTTACTTCTTGTCCTGCCCCCATGTGCTTCGGAAAATAGATTGTTCTCCTCTTCTTTATGACAGCCTTTCAAATATTGGAAGACTGCTATCATGCCATTCCTAGTCGTCCTTTCCATTAAACTAGACATACCCAATTCCAGCAACCGTCCTTCATATGTTTTAGCCTTGAGACCCCTAATTAATTCTGTCTTGAGTTATTATGTAAAAATAATAATATAGATAGGATATAAACAAATATAAATCAATCAATAAAGATTCTGAAGAACAGTGTTTGGACGATTGCACAGCCTTCTGAAAAGGTACCCCACATTCACCCCAAAAAGTTAAATCTAACCCCCTGCAAACAAATAGGTGCATGTTTTGCTTTCGAGATATACAACATTCTCCAAAGTAACATCTCCTTGCCAGGAAAGATAGAAAAAATATCATTGCTTTAACACTTTGGGCAATTTAATACTTCTGCATTCATATGTTGAGACACTAAGTCTCAGACAGAATTTCAGCAAATTTCCTGTTTTTTCTCTGCAGAAGCAAATCTGATTACTGTCATTAGCTGAATGCTAGATTTTCATAACCTATCAACGTATCAAATTTGCAGACAACACCAAGCTAGGGGGAATAGCCAACACTTCAGGAGGTAGGCTCAAGAAAGAAAGATTTCAGAAATATCTTAACAGATTTGAACACTGGATCCTCTCCAACAAAATGCAATTCAGTGGTAAGGAAAATGAGTTTTTATACTTAGGCAAGAAAAATCAAATGCACAGGTATAGAATAGGTGGTACTTGGCTCAACAGAAGTAACCGTGAGAGGGATTTAGGAGTTCTAATGGACAACCTCTTAAGTATGAGCCAGCAGTGTGCTACAGCAGCCCCCCCAAAAAAAAAACCCCAATGCAGTCATCAAAAGGCTGGTGTGATTTTTTTTATCTCAGATCTGATAGCCTGAAAGTGTTCCATCTATTGCACCAGACTAGATTTGTTTCTTTGGAATGTCATACCAAATACTTACGTCTGTCTAAGATTTTATATCCCAGGCCATTTTGGGCAATGCCACGCACATTAATATAAATTTGTGAGCAATAAAATGACTACTTGCTGTAGCCAAATCACCTGTTATATGGGAAAGTCATGATTAGGGTCATTCAAAGTTTTTCCTTGATTAATTAATAGTTATATTAAGATCATTCTCTCCAATGTGGCAAGGTCCTTTTCTTATACTATTTACTGTTTAAATGAGTTTGTTCTATTTTGCAAAAGTTAACTACCTAAACAATAATTCACAATGGAAAGAAAATGCTTTGGATAAAGGATGAATAATAAAGTATGTAATGAAATTAAGACATTTGCAGTATTTTTAATTGCTTAAGAGCATTAGAGGTTTCTTTCTCCTTCCTGTTTTCCCCATAACAACCCTATGAACTAGTTGGGTGATGCGTGACTTGGCCAAAGTCACCAGCTGATTTTCATGCCCATGACTGGACTAGAACTCACAGACTCTTGGTTTCTAGCCTTAACCACAGACTAGACCAGTGATGGCGAAACTTTTAGAGACCCAGTGCCCAAACTGCAACCCAAAACCCACTTATTTATCACCGGGTGCCAGGTAGGCGTGATCGCGTTGGTCATGGCAGACTGGGTGGGTAGGGCCAGGGTGGCTGGGGCCAGTCCCTCGCCATCTCCGGGGCACGGCCCACGTGCCCACAGAGAGGGCTCTGAGTGCCACCTCTGGTACCCGTGCCATAGGTTCACCACCACTTGACTACACCATTCTTAAAGAAGGTAATGACAAACCATTTCAATATTTTTGATGAGAACACACTAATGTGCACGTGGTCACTAGGACTAGTACTTCATTTAAGGAATCTGCATCCTTTTTTAAAAACCTGATTTGGGATTGCATTATATAGTAGACTTTGTCAAAAACAAAACCCTAATGGAAAGAAATTGCGCATAATTTATGAGAGAAAATGTCTTTTCTAATGGCAATATTAGTGTTGTGCATCAGTGTGAAATGTACTTCTGAGAGGCTTGATTATCAGAGCAGCTTGTACCCCAAGCAAACCACTGAGAATAAATGCAATCCAAAATCAGTTACTAGCTGAAGACAGCAACATTTTAAAGTTTGTTGTTTTCTTTTAGGTAATTCACTGGTGCCAGTGTTCTCTCTCTCTCTCTCTCTCTCTCTCTCTCTCTCTCTCTCTCTCTCTCTCTCTCTCTGTGTGTGTGTGTGTGTGTGTGTGTGTGTCTGTGTCTGTGTGTGTTTATGTCTCTCTGTGTCTGTCTGTGTCTGTCTCTGTCTAGCCTGATAACTGATGAGAATTCTTGTGGTTGCATTTTGGCTGGTTCAAAAACAAGTTTAAACGAAATGACCCAAAATTCTTTAGTGACCTCTTCAATGAAAACAGGTGACATGTGCTTTAGCTTGTTGCTATTTATTCCTTATCTATTCTTTATTTTCTGCATAGTTTGTATACATCTTAATAAGTTATGGCACTTTTATTGTGGCTTCATTTCAAATTTAACCTCTAAGATACTATGTTTTTCTAAAACTTCAGAGCTGTTTTGCATGCTCACCCTTTAAGGTAGAATGTTCCTTATGACATTTCCAGAATTTATTATGATGTGATTTGTCTGTTCTGGCAATTGATGGAATTGTATAACATATGTAAAATATTTTGTATCAGCTGTCTCTCAAATGAAAGCTTGGGGTAAATTTTATAGATTTGTTCCACAGTTCTTCCTATTATTATATTGGAGCTGTTTCTCTGAAGTTGTGTTCATA
>NW_015391619.1:41254-55830 GCF_001527695.2 Protobothrops mucrosquamatus | reverse complement strand
TCCAGCTTGCAGGACTGGCCTAGGGTAATTTTTAGAGGGGTTTTAATTATATTTTAATTGGACAATGTTCAAATATTTCTTTTAATTAATTTTAAATTTGTAATTGTTATTTATGTATTTTAATTGATTGTCAGCCGCCCTGAGTCCGCGAGGAGAAGGGCGGGATATAAATCCAAATATAATAATAATAATAATAATATACTATACTATACTATACTATACTATACTATACTATACTATACTATACTATACTATACTATACTATACTATACTATACTATACTATACTATACTATACTATACTATTTGTTGACTAATAACTAGCTCAGTTTGGGCAGAATGCTAAATCATCGTTTGTTTTTAAGCCACAGCCAGTGGGTTCACGTGACAAGCTAAAGCAACAACAAACAAGTCTCATTTTTGTGTAAACCTTTTAAAAGCTCTTGTCTTGCAGCTGTATTTTTGGACGTGACAGCTGTGCTGTTGAGATCTGAACTCAGGAGCTAAAGGGTGAACCACTGAATCCATCATTTGTGGCTTGGGGTGGTAACCAGTACCCCAAAGCTGAGTCTTATGCCATTAACTCAATTTATGGCTGAACCACATATGCAGGGATTGTGGTGGGCAGATCTAAGCCACGATCTGTAATCTTCATGTAATCTTCATGAGCGTTCATGTTTAAAGTGTTTGCTTGTGTTTCTTTACTCCCCCCCCCTTTCGTGTCTTAAAAATTATTGGGAGAGTAACCCCCCCAGGCTCTTCATTTGTAAATGTGTCACTTGTTATCTTCCTGAGGGACATCCATTTCATCCCATTTTAGAAAAAAACCCCACAATTTCGTACACTTCGTTTATACACTGAGCTATCCCACCCAAATGTGTGCTGTAATAAGTAAGTAAGTAAGTAAGTAAGTAAGTAAGTAAGTAAGTAAGTAAGTAAGTAAGTAAGTAAGTGAGTGAGTGAATGAGTGAGTGAGTGTGCGGTGGTGGCAGCCAAAAAAAAAAAGCTAATTACAACCTTGCTTGGATAAACAGAGGCATAGAATCAAAATCACATACAATATTAGTGCCGCTGTATAAAGCCTTAATAAGGCCACACCTGGAATAGACTGCGTCCAGTTTTGGTCACCACATTACAAAAAAGATGTTGAGACTTTGAAAAAAAAAAGTGCAGAGAAGAGCAACTAGGATGATTAAAAGCCTGGAGACTAAAACATAGGAAGAACGGCTGCGGGACTTGGGTGTGGCTAGTTTAGAGAAAAAGAAGGAATAGGGGGGACATGATAGCAGTATTCCACTATTTGAGAGGCTGCCACAAAGAAGAGGGGGTCAAACTATTCTCCAAAGCACCAGAAGGCAAGACAAGAAACAATGGATGGAAACTAATCAAGGAGAAAAGCAACCTAGAAATTAAGGAGAGATTTCCTGAGAGTGAGAACAATTAACCAGTGGAACTGCTTGCCTCCAGAAGTTGTGGGTGCTCCATCACTGGAGGTTTTTAAGAAGAGACTGGACAGCCATCTATCTGAAATGGTCTAGGCTAGGGTCTTCTGCTTGAGGACTAGAAGACCTCCAAGGTCCCTCCCAGCTCTATTCTGATTAAATTAGTTCGTCTTTAAAGCCCTGGCGTATATTTTTATTTAAGTACTTGCCTAGAAGAAGGACATGCAGAGCTTGGAGGCGGAGTCAAGTAAATAATCAGCCCGGAGTCATTACATTCCAGCAAGTAATTTATGTCCAACCTCACTTGAAATTCCAGTTGTCTCTTATCTCGGGCCAATTTAGTGCTGATTGTTCATTGACTAGATTCTTGTGGAGAGGCTTCAGCCATAAATCATCTTAACTGGGGCTTAACATGTGGATCTGATTCTTCAGATCTGACAGTTTGTTTGCTCAATGTATGTTCTGCCCTTCCTCAAGGAAGCAAACACAGCATCTCCTTCTCTCTTTCTGTTGGCCACCAGCCCTGTTAAAACCAGTGAATATTCATGACTGAAAGCAAGCTTGAAGCTGATCTCCCCAAGCTTAGTCAAAGCCCTTTCCTACCCCTCCTAGTTTTCCGTGTAAGGACATAACACCCCATCCATCCATCCATCCATCCATCCATCCATCCATCCATCCATCCATCAGAATAGAGCTGGAAGGGACCTTGGAGGTCTTCTAGTCCAGCCTTCTGCTCAACAGGAGAGCCTGTGCCATTTCAACCAATCACTCAATCCATCCATCCATCCAAACATCCATCCGAATAGAGTTGGAAGGGACCTTGGAGGTCTTCTAGTCCAGTCCCCCTGCTCAAGCAGGAGACCCTGTGCCATTTCAACCAATCATTCTATCCTTCNTTATTATTATTATTATTATTATTATTATTATTATTATTATTATTATTATTATTATTATTATTATTATTATTATTATTATTATTATTATTATTATTATTGATCATCGCACAGTCAGCCAGATGTTCAGACTGGATTTGGCATTTTGTCTACCTATCGAGTCCTTACCCAGGACCTGGGATAGGCAGATGTGGATGTTTGACGGTATTACAGATATCGTCGCAGGATGGAAGCAGTTCCTAGTAAGGCCGCCTTTTGCAATTGACTAATGGCGAATTTGTCAATGCCGATGATGGTGTTCAAGTGGTGCTCCAGTTGTTTTGGGATTGCATCCAAGGCGCCTATGACTATTGGTACTACCCTTGCTTGCCTTTGCCACAGTCTTTCTATTTCTATTTGTAGGTCTTTGTATTTTGTGATCTTCTCCAGTTCTTTCTCCTCTATTCTGCTGTCTCTGGGCACTGCCACGTCCACTATCCAGACTTTTTTGTCTTTCTTATTGACAATTGTTAAGTCTGGGGTGTTATGTTGCAGGTGCGTGTCTGTTTGAATTCTGAAGTCCCAGAGCAGTTTAACTTTATCATTTTCTATGACTTTTTCTATTTTATGATCCCACCGGTTCTTGCTTACAGGCAAATGATATTTCTTGCAGATCTTCCAATGCACCATTGTTGCTACTTTGTCATGCCGCTGCTTGTAGTCAGTCTGTGCGATCTTCTTGCAGCAGCTTACCAGGTGGTCCACTGTTTCTTCAGCTTCTTTGCATAGGCTGTTGTTGTTGTTCTTGTCTACTGTTTCTTCAGCTTCTTTGCATAGGCTGTTGTTATTATTATTGTTGTTGTTGTTATTATTATTATTATTATTATGATGATGATGATTATGATTATTACGAGGTTTTAGTTCTTGGACCTTTAACTGCTTCCATTAAAAAACAGAGACCATGGTTGCAGAAGGAATATATTCAGGTACAAATCATTGGCTTGCCATTAACCTGGGGTTAGTCTTAAGTGGACCAAATGATCAGAAGATGCATACATGCAGACACACAATTTTTTGCTAACTGGCCCTTTCAAGATGTAAATACTTGAAGCGATAACTTGGAGGATTCTTCTCTCGTATGTCTGTAGTCCCTCGTTTGGTTGGTGAAATCTTTCCTAATTTCTAGTTTAATGTATCAGGTCTAATGAAGAGAAGGACCAGGGGGGACAGGATAGCAGTCTTCCAATATCTCAGGGGCTGCCCCGAAGAAGAGGCAGTCAAGCTATTCTCCAAAGCGCCTGAAGGCAGGAGAAGAAGCCACGGATGGAAACTAATCCAAGAGAGAAGGTGCTTTTTCACGAGGCAGCGGGACTTCCATGTTTTTCTTTGAACTTTCTTGGAACTGCTGAAAGAGGGCTCCAACAGGCCATTTATGTCAAAATTGAACAGCCCTTCCTCAACAGAGGGGGGAGGGATATGGCACCATCCATCTCCAGTGTACAACACAGTCCTTTCAGCGGTTCCAAGAAGGCTCCACACCCATTTGCACTATTCAGGTGACTTGAGGGCACAGATAAGCCTCCCAGAGGCCTCAACGACTCTCAGAAAGAGCACTAACGTCCAGATGACTGCAAAGAATATAAATCCTTCTGTCCTCCACCATTCAGTCAGAACTGAAGCAGCTTCTCGGAGGAAAAGCACAATGTCTTCAAGGGGAAAAAAAGTCCAGTCGCCTTTTGCAAAAAAGGACGTTTGGGGCAAATATGCGAGTGTCATATTTTATTTTTCCTTTCAGGACAACATTGCCTTCTTCTTAAGAGGTTGCAGGGAAGTGGGACTGAAGGAATCTCAACTGTTTGACCCGGGAGACTTGCAGGAGACTTGCGCAAGCCGGACGACAATCAAGTAAGTGGAAAACTCACGGATGTTTCTGGAATCCCAAGAGGGTAACGTGCCTGGAATATAAGGATGTGCAGAAAGAAATGTTGAGCCGTTCGGCCCATTACAGGTAGTCCTCGACTTACAACAGTCCCTGTTGTGACCGTTCAAAGTTACGACGGCGCCAAAAAAAAGGGACGTAGGGCCGTTGGTTCAGACCGACGACCGTTGCAGCATCTCCGCGGTCCCACGATCCAAATTCAGACGCTTGGCAACTGACTCGTATTTATGACGGTTGCAGTGTCCAGGGGTCATGTGATCCCCTTTTGTGACCTTCTGACAAGCAAAGTCCATGGGGGGGAAACCAGATTCACTTAACAACCGGGTTACTAACTTAACAATTGCATTGATTCACTTAGCAACGTTGGCGAGAAGAGTGGTCACTTAATCTAAAGGCTATCCAGAAGGCCATGCTCTTTATCCAACTAAACTTAGCTCACAGGCTCCTGATGAGTCAAGGGTAAGCTAAAATCAAAGCAAGAGAAGGATCCTTCCTAATCCTAGATTCTTCCTCGCTGGCTGTAATTTCCCACAAAAATCCTATCCCAGCTGTCTGCTGGATGATGAGCTGTCGACGAACGGCAGCCTTCTGTTCAGGGCTGACAGTGCTGACCTTCGGCTCAAAAAGACACACACAGATACACACAGAATTCTAGATTCTGGATTCAGTTGTGTGCCGAGTTGCGTGGAACCCGGAGCTTCCTGTCTGTGCATTTTAAGAGGGAGATTGTGGCAAAAATACGCTCCCGGGTGACTTTGGTCTCCCATCACTTCTGCTTGAGACAAGTTTCTGATTCTGCTATGTGACGGAGACTTCCCCGTGGACGGTGAAGGGTCCGTGAATGTGGACACAGCCCGCCCAGTCTTTGCTGCGGTGGCTTACAAGGCCTCGCAAAAGATCCACATTTACTATCCATCGTACCTCCCTAAAACAACTGAACGGTGGCCGGAGCGGCATAAATTTGCTTCCAACTCTAGCAAGCTCTTCCAGTTGGAAGAATGTCTTGTTTATTTTCTGATAAAGGAGAATATTCGTAACTCAGGGTTGAAATGAGGGGGTCCTTGGTGCTCTCTGAGCTTGGTGGTTTTCTTGGAGACATATTGTTACCCAGCTAGGTAACATCATCAGTGTTAGAAGGGAATGGGAGAGGAGGAGGAGGAGGAGGAGGAGGAGGAGGAGGATTCTGGGGTCCTTGGTGCTCTCTGAGCTTGCTTGTTTTCTTGCAGACATTTTATCACCCAACTTAGTAACATAATCATTGTTAGTAGGGAATGGAATTTGTGAGAGGAGGAAGAGGAGGAGGACTGTGGGGTCCTTGGTGCTCTCTGAACTTGGTGGTTTCCTTGCAGACATTTCACTACCAAACTAGGTAACATCATCGGTGCTAGAAGGGAGTGAGATTTGTGTAGAGGAGGAGGAGGAGGAGGAGAAGGACGACGACTGTGGGGTCCTTGGTGCTCTTTGAACTTGTTTGTTTTCTTGCAGACATTTTATTACCCAAGTAGGTAACATCATCAGTGTGTGGAGAGGAGGAGGAGGAGGAGGAAAAGGACTACGGGGTCCTTTGGAGTCCTTGGTGCTCTCTGGGCTTGGTTGTTTCTTGCAGACGTTTTATTACACAACTAGACAACATCATCTGTGCTAAAGAGCACGCCTCACTCCCTTGCAGCACTGATGATGTTACCTAGCTGGGTCACGAAATGTCTGCAAGAAAGCCACCCAGCTGAGAAGGCACCAAGGACCCCACAGTCCTCCTCCTCCTCCACCTCCCTTCTAGCACTGATGATGTTACCTAGTTGGGTCACGAAATGTCTGCAAGAAAGCCACCCAGCTCAGAAGGCACCAAGGACCCCACAGTCCTCCTCCACCTCCCTTCTAGCACTGATGATGTTACCTAGTTGGGTCACGAAATGTCTGCAAGAAAGCCACCAAGCTCAGAGAGCACCAAGGACCCCACAGTCCTCCTCCCCCTCCAACCCCCCTCCCTTCCAGCACTGATGATGTTACCTAGCTGGGTCACGAAATGTCTGCAAGAAAGCCACCCAGCTCAGAAGGCACCAAGGACCCCTCCTGTTTATTCTCTCTTTGGCCTGCCAGGCTTGCCTCCGTTTATTTTGGTGGAGGAAAGTTTTTTTTTTTAATTTTAATTCTTCGGGAACTCAAAATATCGGCCGGGCGGATGGAAGTGGCTCTTGAAAATTGTGCTGCCACACTGTCAAATCAATAAATTGCTGCAGTCGCTTTCGTCACGTGCAGCCTAACCAGCAGACACATCCTGCCAAGGGGGGAAAACATGTGATCTGCTCTCATTATACAAACCGTGGAAGGAATTTCTGCTTTCTGAGATGTTTTTCCTCCTTTCTTTCGTAGGAATCCTGACGGTGGCAGAAAGCTGAAAAATGTAAGTACTCCAACGGGCAGCCCTTTCCCACCCCCTCTTGGTGCTGGATAGGTGTCTGTTTGGTTGGGGTGTGTGTGTGCGTGTGTAACAAATTAAGGTTGGAACTCCAGTATATTTCTATGGATCTATGGATATATATATATATATGTGTGTATGTATGTATGTATGTATGTATGTATGTATGTATGTATGTATGTATGTATGTATGTATCTTTTATTGGCAGGGACTTTGACTTTTGGCCACCCAGGCGCAGGAGCGTCCAGCCTTGGCCGCTTTAAGACTTCGTGGACTTCAACTCCCAGCATTCCTTGCTGGCTGGGGAATTCTGGGAGCTGAAATCCACAGGTCTTAAAAGTTGCCAAGGTTGGACATTCCCCCCCACCCCCAGATGTAAAGCTAACTTCGCTCACGTTTTGATAAGTGAACAGCAAAACCATCATGATCGCAGCAGAGTCCAGGAACAGAATAAACAGAGTTGGAAGGGACCTTGGAGGTCATCTAGTCCAACCCCCTGCTCAGGCAGGAAACCCTGTACCATTTCAGACAAATGGTTGTCCAGTTTCTTCTTAAAAACTTCCAGTGTTGGAGCATTCACCACTTCTGGAGGCAGGTTGTTCCACTGGTTAATTGTTCTCACTGTCCAGAAATTTCTCCTTAGTTCCAGGTTGCTTCTCTCCTTGATGAGTTTCCATCCGTTGCTTCTTGTCCTGCAAATTCAGGTGCTTTGGAGAATAGCTTGACTCCCTCTTCTTTTGGGGCAGCCCCTGAGATATTGAAACACAGCTATCATGTCCCCCCTCGTCCTTCTCTTCATTAAACTAGACATACCCAATTCCAGCCACCGTCCCTTGTATGTTTTAGCCTCCAGTCCCCTAATCGTCTTCGTTGCTCTTCTCTGCACTCTTTCCAGAGTCTCAGCATCTTTTTTATACCGTGGGGACTGAAATACAAGCCCCTTGAATAGCAGTAACCACAACAACGCAATAAAAGTTTGGAAGGAATACCTTTGACTAACAATAACAACAACAGCACCATAAAACTTTGGAAGGAATACCTTTGAATAACAATAACAACATTTGTCTGAAATGGTGTAGGGCTCCTGTCTGAGCAGGGGGTTGGACTCGATGACCTCCAAGGTCCCTTCCAACTTTATTATTATCATTATTATTATTATTATCATTATTATTATTATTATTATTATTGTTGTTGTTGTTGTTGTTGTTGTTGTTATTATTATTATTATTATTATTATTATTATTAACAACAGCACCATAAAACTTTGGAAGGAATACCTTTGAATAACAATAACAACATTTGTCTGAAATGTTATTTGACAGGGTTCCTGTCTGAGCAGGGCGTTGGACTCGATGACCTCCAAGGTCCCTTCCAACTTTATTATTATTATTATTATTATTATTATTATTATTATTATTATTATTATTATTTATTATTAACAACAGCACCATAAAACTTTGGAAGGAATACCTTTGAATAACAATAACAACAACAGCACAATAAAACTTTGGAAGGAATACCTTTGAATAACAATAACAACATTTGTCTGAAATGGTGTAGGGTTCCTGTCTGAGCAGGGGGTTGGACTGGATGACCTCCAAGGTCCCTTCCAACTTTATTATTATTATTATTATTATTATTATTATTATTATTATTATTATTATTATTAACAACAGCACCATAAAACTTTGGAAGGAATACCATTGAATAACAATAACAACAACAGCACAATAAAACTTTGGAAGGAATACCTTTGAATAACAATAACAACATTTGTCTGAAATGGTGTAGGGTTCCTGTCTGAGCAGGGGGTTGGACTGGATGACCTCCAAGGTCCCTTCCAACTTTATTATTATTATTATTAACAACAGCACCATAAAACTTTGGAAGGAATACCTTTGAATAACAATAACAACATTTGTCTGAAATGGTGTAGGGTTCCTGTCTGAGCAGGGGGTTGGACTGGATGACCTCCAAGGTCCCTTCCAACTTTATTATTATCATTATCATTATCATTATCATTATCATTATCATTATCATTATCATTATCATTATCATTATTATTATTATTATTATTATTATTATTAACAACAGCACCATAAAACTTTGGAAGGAATACGTTTGGTGCCACCGACTGGATGAACAAACGGCCGCCTGTTTGAAGTCACGGGAAGCAGCCAAAGGGGCGGTTATCTCTTAAGTGAATGAGTGACCCAGTTTGCAGGGATGTACAAATGCTTTATTGCCTGTGAACGTTCCTGTCTTCCCTCCAAACTGGGATTTTAATTTCAAAGCAGCCCTTTCCCTTCCGTCATCCTGATTGAAACCAGGAACAACGGCAGTCACTGCACGGCATGGAAGGAAAGTTTGAAATGCACTCTTGGTCCCAGAGTTAGATAAACTCTTCAAAGCTAGACACAACTTCTGGTGTTACCGTTCATTGGGGCAGCCCTGATTATTCCCATTTATATTTGGCTGACATCCTTGACTCGTGTTAAGGAATTACCAACAGCTTTCCGATACAACTTTGAAGCCCATAATTGTAACCACGGGTTAATAATAATAATAATAATAATAATAATAATAATAATAATAATAATAATAATAATAATAATAATAATAATAATAATAAAAAGTCTATTATTTTATCGCGTCTGGCTTGCCCTCAGGAAAGTAAATTGGTCTTTCTTCCCCCCCTCCCACACACACACACACACACACACAGCAAAAACTCATGCACACATGTCGCTTTAGGAATAAATAATGTTTCGTTTTGCAAAATTTACTCAGAATGACTTGCAGAGGCCCCGTTAGGAAGTTGCTGGAGCGAATTTACCAAATGCTGGAACTTTGGTGTTTTTTTTGTTTGTTTTTTTTACAAAACTTTCATTTGAAATCCCAGCAGAGTTATCACGGCAGCCCTTTTTTTGGAGAAACCTGAAATTTTTAAATTAGGAAATATTTCAGAATACTCTGAAAGGATGTGGCTTGAAAGGTCCCTGTAACAGAATAACAGAGTTGGAAGGGACCATGGAGATCTTCTAGTCCAACCCCCTGCTCAAGCAGGAGAACCCATACCATTTCAGATAAATGAAACCAGTCTCTTTTTGAAAGTCTCCAGTGTTGGAGCATTCACCGCTTCTGGAGGCAGGTTGTTCCACTGGTTAATTGTTCCAACTGTCAGGAATTTTCTCCTTAGTTCTAGGTTGCTTCTCTCCTGGATTAGTTTCCATCTGTTGCTTCTTGTCCTGCCTTCAGGCGCTTTGGAGAACAGCTTGACTCCTTCTTCTTTGGGGCAGCCCCTGAGATATTGGAACACTGCTATCATGTCACCCTTCGTCCTTCTCTTCATTAAACTGGACATACCCAATTCCTTCAAGAAATAATTGAAAATCTAGAAATTCCTTTCTAGAGTCCAGTCTAAAATTTGAACTCCCGGCCATTGAATAATCTGGACATTCCTTTCTAGAGTCCAGTCCAAAATTTGAACTCCTGGCCATTGAAAAATCTGGACATTCCTTTCTAGAGTCCAGTCCAAAATTTGAACTCCCGGCCATTTAAAATTCCAGAAATTTCTAGAGTCCAGTCAAAAAATTTGAACTCCCGGCCATTGAAAATCTGGAAATCCCTTTCTAGAGTCCAGTCCAAAATTTGAACTCCCGGCCATTGAAAAATCTGGAGATTCCTTTCTAGAGTCCAGTCCAAAATTTGAACTCCCAGCCATTGAAAACCTGGAAATTCCTTTCTAGAGTCCAGTCCAAAATTTGAACTCCCAGCCATTGAAAATCTGGAAATCCCTTTCTAGAGTCCAGTCCAAAATTTGAACTCCCAGCCATTGAAAATCTGGAAATCCCTTTCTTGAGTCCAATCCAAAATTTGAACTCCCGGCCATTGAAAATCTGGACATTCCTTTCTAGAGTCCAGTCCAAAATTTGAACTCCCGGCCATTGAAAAATCTGGACATTCCTTTCTAGAGTCCAGTCCAAAATTTGAACTCCCGGCCATTGAAAAATCTGGAAATTCCTTTCTAGAGTCCAGTCCAAAATTTGAACTCCCAGCCATTGAAAATCTGGAAATTCCTTTCTAGAGTCCAGTCCAAAATTGGAACTCCCGGCCATTGAAAAATCTGGAAATTTCTTTCTAGAGTCCAGTCCAAAAATTTGAATTCCCAACCATTGAAAAATCTGGACATTGCTTTCTAGAGTCCAGTCCAAAATTTGAACTCCCGGCCATTTAAAATTCCGGAAATTTCCTTTCTAGAGTCCAGTCCAAAATTTGAATTCCCAGCCATTGAAAAATCCAGAAATTCCTTTCTAGAGTCCAGTCCAAAATTTGAACTCCCGGCCATTGAAAACCTTGAAATTCGTTTCTAGAGTCCAGTCCAAAATTTCAACTCTTGGCCATTGAAAAATCTGGAAATTTTCTTTCTAGAGTCCAGTCCATCCGAGCGTGTTTTTAACTGGATCCTTAAAATTGTAGGCTACCCGTTAGGAAGAACTGCCGCTTGCTGGTGTTTCTTGAATTATGCTAAGCTTTTTGGTTGCAAGTAAAAAGAAGGAGATTAAGCTTTGCCCTGGGGGACCCTCTCCTTCCTGACTCAGAAACCAATCCCACCGAATTAACGGCGGGCGAATGTCGAGAAAGGGCGAAAAGGATACCGTCTGATGTAATTCCCTGCAGTATATATATATATATATATATATATATATATTTCTGTTTTTCACAAAACAACCCTGGAATGGGAATACTTGAGGTCAGGTTCTCTGTATGGAGAGGGAGGATCTGACATGTTGGGCCACCTCTCTGATTATCCCCGGTTCCCTTGAGCTGCTGTTCTTTGTGAATGCAAACCTTTGGCCTTTGGGTGACATTATTCAAGTATCAACGAAAGGAGTCACCCGGAGTTGAAGCTTAAGGAGGCTTATGCTTCCTATGGAGGCCAAAATCAGGATTTCTCATCGCTGCAGAAATGGGACCTTCTTGAACTCCATTGGATGGAGTTCCAGATAGAGAACCACGCTAAATAGATCCCTCAGTGCCACTCAACTTTATGGGAATTGTTCTCTATAAATAAGCTTGATGGAGGCAACGTTAACCCACCAAAGACGTCGACATCAGAACGTCGACGTCACGGGAAGAACACAACAAGCAACAAGGTTCTTAGGGGTGATCTTTGACTCGCCCTCAAACTCTGTTGGTCTTCAAAATCTCTTCCATCAGTTTGGGAGTCAGATTAACCATCTGTTTGACGGAAATAATCCTAATTGTGCCATATGCAATATTGTGGGGTCCTTCTTGTTCTCCGAGCTTGACGGTTTTCTGGTAGATGTTTCATTAGCAAACTAGGCAACATCTTCAGGTGCTAGCGATACGTTAATAATAATAATAATAATAATAATAATAATAATAATAATAATAGTAGTAGTAGTAGTAGTAGTAGTAGTAGTAGTAGTAGTAAAGTTGGAAGGGACCTTGGAGGTCATCTAGTCCAACCCCCTGCTCAGGCAGGAACCCTATACCATTTCGGACAAATGGCTGTCCAGTCTCTTCTTAAAAACTTCCAGTGTTGGGGCATTCACAGCTTCTGGAGGCAGGTGGTTCCACTGGTTAATTGTTCTAACTGTCAGGAAGTTTCTCCTTAGTTCTAGGTTGCTTCTCTCCTTGGTTAGTTTCCATCTGTTGCTTCTTGTCCTGCCTTCAGGTGCTTTGGAGAATAGCTTGACTCCCTCTTCTTTGGGGCAGCCCCTGAGATACTGGAAGGCTGCTATCATGTCCCCCCTCGTCCTTCTCTTCATTAAACTAGACAGACCCAATTCCAGCAACCGTTCCTTGTATGTTTTAGCCTCCGGTCCCCTGATCCTCTTTGTTGCTCTTCTCTGCACTTTCTAGAGTCTCAGCATCTTTTTTACATCGTGGTGACCAAACCTGGATGCCGTATTCCAAGTGTGGCCTTACCAAGGCCTTGTAAAGCGGCATTAACACTTCACGGGATCTTGATTCTATCCCTCTTAACAGGAAGTTAAGACTTCCTGCCTTAGTCCTGAAAGCCAGTTGGGTGACTTTGGGCCGATCACCAGGAGACGGTGAGTTCTAGTCCCTCTTAGACTGGAAAGCCAGAGGGGTGACTTTGACCCAGTGCCTGAGCCCAACCAACCTCACAGGGTTGTCGTGGGGAGGGGGGAAAAAGAGGAGGAGAAAGGCCACCTTATTTGTAAAAATAATAAAGGAGGGAGAGAAAGAAATAAAATTAAATGCGGTCTCTGCACCCAACACCTGGCTGATAGCAGTCCTCTGGGGCTGTTTTTTCCACCCATTTTGGATAGGCATTAAAGCATCTGGCATGTTATGGTTTAGACTCCTCAATTTGTGGCCTGTTGGGTTTTTTCAATTCGCCCTGAAGGAAGCCAGAGGTTAATAGCTCAGACCAGCTTCTGAATGGAAGCAGAAAAAAAAACCCCATCTCCAACTCCTCCTGGATTGGAAATGACCATACAGAAAAAAAACCGGGACTTCCTCAAAGTTAGAAAAGTGGAAACCATTTCAGTTCACACAATTATAAATGGGTGTGCCCCTCCTCCTCCTCTCCCCTCGGTGAATTTATTCCTGTGAGTGGAAATTTCCTGTCGGTTATCTGATCGTCGTTTTACAGAGATTCCAAGCACTGCAGGAAATCTCTCTTCCTTTAATAAATACCCAGAGAGGTGCATTATGAAAGCAATGAATTCCTTGCAAGAAGAGAACGCCATTTCAATTAAAAAACAACAACCCTGCATTCATTTAATCGTGGAACTCTTTGGTGATAAATCAGGTATTGGTGCCTCCATATATTTCTTTTACTTAGAATTAGGGATTTTGAGCCTGTCTTCTAAACTGCTGCTAAATACTGTATGCAGCGTCCCTCTTGTTCTGTATAATTAACCAGTGGAACAACCTGCCTCCAGAAGTTGTGGATGCTCCAACACTGGAGGTTTTTAAGAAGAGATTGGACAGCCATTTGTCTGAAATGGCGTAGGGTTTCCTGCCTGAGCAGGGGGTTGGACTAGATGACCTCCAAGGTACCTTCCAATTCTATTCTATTCTATTCTATTCTATTCTATTCTACTCTACTCTACTCTACTCTACTCTACTCTACTCTACTCTACTCTACTCTTTATTCTATTCTATTCTATTCTATTCTATTCTATTCTTTATTCTATTCTATTCTATATTCTATATTTTGTTCTATTCTATTCTGTTCTGTTCTATATTCTCTATTCTATTCTATTCTATTCAATTGCACACATTAAAATGATAGATAGATAGATAGATAGATAGATAGATAGATAGATAGATAGATAGATAGATAGATAGATAGATAGATAGATAACCTTTATTGTCATTTTTTACTGTGGGCACAATGGCACACATTAAAATGATAGATGATAGATAGATAGATAGATAGATAGATAGATAGATAGATAGATAGATAGATAGATAGATAGATAGATAGATAGGATAGTGATGATGGATGGATGGAGAGAGAGAGAGAGCGAGAGAGAGAGCGCGAGAGAGAGAGAGAGAGAGAGAGAGAGAGCCTTTATTGTCATTTTTTACTGTGGGCACAATGGCACACATTAAAAATGATAGATAGATAGATAGATAGATAGATAGATAGATAGATAGATAGATAGATAGATAGACAGACAGATAGATAGGATAGTGATGATGGATGGATGATAGATAGATAGATAGTTATAGATGATAGATAGATAGATAGATAGATAGATAGATAGATAGATAGATAGATAGATAGATAGATAGATAGATAGATAGATAGGATAGTGATGATGGATGGATGGAGAGAGAGAGAGAGAGAGAGAGAGAGAGAGAGAGAGAGAGAGAGAGAGAGAGAGAGAGAGAGAGAGAGA
>NW_015391619.1:37082-40397 GCF_001527695.2 Protobothrops mucrosquamatus | reverse complement strand
GATAGATAGATAGATAGATAGATAGATAGATAGATAGATAGATAGATAGATAGATAGATAACCTTTATCGTCTTTTTTTTTACTGTGGGCACCACGGCACACATTAAAAATGAAATTTAGTTGCTTACTCTCAAAGCGTACACATACATAACACACATTTAAACATGCCATATACAACATATGTACAGACCTACACCGTTACATATGCAGGGCTTTTTTTTTCTTGTAGAACGCCCAGAACGGAGTTCCGGCACCTTTTTTTGGATGGAACCTTGTAGGGTAGGCAAGGCGGGTTGTATGATGTGTGTGAGTTCCGGCACCTTTTTTTTTTTTTAGAAAAAAAGCCCTGCCTATAAGTAACATATAAACGTTAATCGCTGTCCATCTTGAATACATAGCAAGAAGGAGGAAGCTTTTTGGGGGGGGGAACATAGACCGTTTTTAAAGGAAAAAACAGGGAAACAGTATTTAATTTGCTCTGGAAAGGCTACGGGAACCTGTGGTGGCACCGAATTGATCTGGTGTTTTGGATTTGTTCCAATGAATGTTCGTTGAATTCTCCAGGTTTTAGCCACCGTCTATTGGCTGGGGAAAACAGCAAACAACAGCACTTACTTCAATGGGCCAGCATTGAACCTGAAAGAATTTGAAGGATTGTTAACCCAGATGAGAAAGGTATTTCAATTTGCTCTCTCACCTGCCGGTAGTCCTCTTCTTACGACCAAATTCCCAGCTAGAGCGTTGTTAAGCGAGTTTTGCCCCATTGTACAGCCTTTCCTGCTACAGTTCTTAAGTGAATCTCTGGAGTTCTTAAACAAGAACCCGGTTGTTAAGTGAAGCTGGCTTCCCCCGTGGATTTTGCTTATCAGAAGGTCGCAAAAGCGGATCACGTGACGCCGGGACACTGCAACCGTCATAAGTACAAGTCAGTTGCCAAGCGTTTGAATTTTGATCACGTGACCCTGGGGATGCTGCAACGGTCCTAAGCGTGAAAAACGGTCCTAAAATCACTTTTTTTCAGCCCCGTTGCAACGTCCAACGGTCATTAAACAAGCCCTTGTAAGTTAAGAACTACTTGCATTTCTTTTTTTTTTACAGTTTGCTGCCTTCTTACTTCTTTTAAGCTCCTATTCTTCACAGACCTGTTTAAATCCCCAACAGACAGGTCATCTTTTTATTCCACAAGTGTGAAGGCTGACCCACAACGGGGGTGGTGTGTGTGTGTGTGTGTGTGGGAGGGGAAATGGATAGGTGAAAAAAAAAGATTGGGTCGAGATGGAAATGTAAACTGTTTTAAACAAAGAGGTTTCAGTAAATATTTGCAGCTGAATCTTGAGATTTTATTGGGCCCTGTTTCCACTGGAAAACCGCTTCTGATTTTCAGACTTGAAATAGGGAAAAAAATAAAATTAAACTTAGTTTTGAAGATTAAATATTTGTGTCATTATGGAAAGGGCTTGTAACAACTAAATGCCGAAGTGGAGGCTGTAAATATTGTTAGCGTTTTACTTAGCTAGATTTGGAAGACGATGCTTTTTGATCCCGTTTTTTTTTCCTGCGCGTCTCTTCCCACCCTTTTCTAATCTTTATTTTCAATTGTATTTTATGTTGTAATAAACCTCAGCAAAAGTGAATTTTGAAATAAAAAGAGTATTTTTGGTAAGATATTCATTTTCACTGTTGCTATTCTCCCCAACATTGAAAGATGGAGGTTCTTCCACTTTCCAAATCCACTTTTATTTGTTTTAGTAGTCTTACATAATTATCTTCTTTTACTGTTACACATCTTGCTGTTAAATAAATTCCCAAGTATTTAACTTTTTTAACTATTTGAAGATTTGTTTTTTTTTTTTGTTAGTTGATTCTTTTGTTTTTCTGTTAAGTTCTTTGTCAGCACTTTAGTCTTTTCTCTATTTATTGTCAGGCCTGCCACTTCTCCAAATTTTTCTATTTTCTCCAGAAGTTTAGTGCTTGTTTCCAATGGATCTTCCAGTATAAAAACCAAGTCATCTGCAAATGCTTGTAGTTTATATTTTTCATCTTTTATCTCCAGTCCTTTATTTTCTGTATCTTGTCTAATGTTTCTATTCAATACTTCCAATGTTAATATA
Organism: Protobothrops mucrosquamatus; assembly: GCF_001527695.2. Classification (NCBI taxonomy): domain Eukaryota; kingdom Metazoa; phylum Chordata; class Lepidosauria; order Squamata; family Viperidae; genus Protobothrops; species Protobothrops mucrosquamatus. Next base: position 38,286 of record NW_015391619.1, on the reverse strand, counting down.
AATAGTAATGGAGATAATGGACACCCCTGTCTTGTGCCCTTTTTAATGCTGAAGTTTTCTGCAAAAGTGAATTTTAAAGAGAACAAATATTAGGGCCAGCCGACCTCTTTAATTTTTTTTAAGAACTCTTTTTGATTGCATGCAAAACTAGAAAAGTTACAGCTTGTACCGTAGTAACTTTATTGTGTTTGCCTTTTAGTAAAGTGGATAATGGTGGATAATGTTTTGATCAACAGGAAAAAAATATATATGTTTGTTTCCATCGCTGTGTGTCTCGGGTAAAATTTGGACCGAACCCCAGAATCGGATTCAGCCTTTCAAGCTTATATATCACTCTCTCCAACTACAGAAAAAAACAGGGCAAAATAATAAGAATAATAACAACAACAATACATTTCTAATGCAATATTTTCTTAGTCATTGTGATCCACAATATGTTGGTGATCTATGTGGGAAGTGATGGAGGGATGTGATTGTCTATTAAGACAATTTGTACCGCACATGTGTGTGTTTGATGTGGCAGGGATAATTGTTGTGTTATAGAATGCCAAGCCGGAAATGATCAAAACATTTTTAATAATAAAGAAATGTTGGCTTCTATTGCGGGCAGCCATTGCTTGGACATCTGTTAATACAATAAATATATTATAAGAAAAAGTAGATTTATTTGGTACATAATCTCATCAAATGTACTTCCTTCCGTGACATAACCTTTTTTTAAAAAATAATATCAGCCACTCCATAGCTCTTATCTGGACAGCCCTTACAGTAAGGTAGACTCATATTAATCATTTTATGACTAAAGCGCACATTTTTGGTTACACTTCTTATTTGCGGCATTTTAAAGATGGATTTTCTCCAATTGTATAGATGTTGGACATCCCCTCGCTTGGCAGGCACTGTTCTGCCCTTTTGAATTATTAGCATGCCAGACTAAACTAAAATGAAATGAACATCTATTCAGAGGACAGATTAACAAAGGTTGCAATTTTGGAACCAAAGTTCCCCCCCCCCCTAACAATTTGCTCATTCATTCATTCAATTAACCAATCATGCATTCAGTCCTTTTAAAAAAAAATCACGGAGATGCTTCATCTGTTTTAAAAGAGGAAGAGACAGAGAACCACAAAGCTTTTTTTTTTAAATATTTCCAGGGATGTTTTCATGAATGAAATATAGTCTGAGTGTCACTGGATAGCTTCTC
>NW_015391619.1:33394-36216 GCF_001527695.2 Protobothrops mucrosquamatus | reverse complement strand
GCTGGCGACCCCCAGGGGGAGAGCCTTCTCTGTGGCAGCTCCTGCCCTCTGGAATGACCTACCCCCTGACCTACGTACAGTTGCGGACCTGCGCCTTTTTCGCCGAGCCCTGAAGGCCCATCTATTCCGTGCGGCCGGCCTGGCGTAGTTTGATTATGTTTTAGTGGGGGTTTTATATGGGGTATTTTAGAGCAGGCCTGTTATTTAATTTGATTTTAGAACAGAAACTTGTGTATATTTATCGTGGTTTTTATTATCGCCTGTTCACCGCCCTGAGTCCCGTAAGGGAGATAGGGCGGTATATAAATTCAATAAATAATAATAATAAATAATAATAATAAGATATAAGATAAGATAAGATAAGATGATGATAAGATGATGATAAGATAAGATAAGATAAGATAAGATAACATAACCTTTATTGTCATTTTTTTTACTGTGGGCACAACGGCACACATCAAAAATGAAATTTAGTTGCCCGCTCTCAAAGTGAAACACAGACATGACGCACACCTAAACATACTATATACAACATATGTACAGACCCTCATCCCTACATATACGTAGCAAATAAATATTAAACACTGTCCATCTTGAATATATAACGGAAGGAGGAAGCTTGAGAGTTCACAAGGTTAATGCTGTATGGAATGAAACTATGGCTGAATCTGGAAAGGTGTTCCCTATAGAAAAGTTTTTGGGGGCCGGGGGGGTTATTAAAGGAGCTCCGCAAATCAAATCAAACCCCCATCTTTATTCCGTCCCAGACCAGCCAATAAAATGTAAACGTCACAATTAGTGAAGATGTAAGAGGGGAAAAAAAAATCTAGCTATTCTGAAATATCTAAAAAAGCGTTAAGAGTTCATTTAACAGTGACCGTGCCGATTACGGAAGAGTATTTGGCTGTGGTCAAGGAAATAAGATCCGATTGATCCGATAATTATAACTCGTTGAGATAAAACAAGTTGGAACAGCCGGGATATTTAGCACAGAGTGGGAAGGGGTGGCCCTCGTGATGAAGGGTCATAAATACACATTTGAGGTACCCCATCGCTTCCAGCAGTCGTTAAGAAACCGGTCATAAATGGAGGACTAATTGTGCCCCTAAGGATGCTAACCAAGAAACACTTTGCTGGATTTTTATTTTTATTTGCTGGAATTGGGTATGTCTAGTTTAACGAAGAGAAGGATGAGGAAGGACATGATAGCAGTGTTCCAATATGGGGCTGCCCCAAAGAAGAGGGAGTCAAGCTATTCTCCAAAGTGCCTGAAGGCAGGATGAGAAGCAACGGATAGAAACTAATCAAGGAGAGAAGCAACTTAGAACTAAGGAGAAACTTCCTGACAGTTAGAACAATTAACCAGTGGAACGATTTGCTTCCAGAAGTGGTGAATGCTCCAACACTGGAAGTTTTTAAGAAGAGACTGGACCGCCATTTGTCCGAAATGGTGTAGGGTTTCCTGCCTGAGCAGGGGGTTGGACTAGATGACTTCCAAGGTCCCTTCCAACTTTACTATTATTATTATTATTATTATTGTTGTTGTTGTTGTTTACAAATATCTATTAGTAAACATCTTAGACTCACAGGGCTGGAACACCTTGGTGTCGGGTCCAAAAGATAAGATGAATATTCAGTTAAACTGATTTATTGCTAAAAGCCTATGCACAGGAATCTTCTCAACTAATGATCAGCACCTTGTGGAGCTAGATAAAGGTCAACCGAATTCAAGGGGAGGGCTTAGTCTATTTGTAGCTACGTAGGGATTCTAGGCTGATCCCTCTTTTAACTCTGCCCCCCGGTTTCTGCCACTTCTTTTCCTATATCTGGAGGTCTTCTAATCTAACCCCTTGTCCAAGGCAGAAGAACTTACTCCCTCCTGGACAAAGGTTGTCCACACTCTTTTCTTGAAAACCTCCAGCGACGGATCACCCACAACGAGAGGAATGCTGTTCCGTTCTCACTCTCAGGAAATTCTTTCTTAGTTCTAGGTTGGATCTTCCTTTGAGAAGCTTCCATCCGTTGCTTTTTGTCCTCTCCCCTGGGACTTTGGAGAATCAGTCAGTCCCCTCTTCTAGGTCACAACTCCTCAAGTACTAGAAGATAGTTATCACGTCCCCTCTAATCCTTCTCTCTGATAGGCTAGACCAGGGGTCCCCATCCTGTGGTCCGTGGCCCACTACCGGGCCGTGTCCTCCTGTTCTTCTGTTTGTAAGGGCTTCAAGTGTGGGTGTGTCAAGTGAGGGTCTTGTGATGGGTCAGGTGTGAGTCTGTAGGACGAGGGTGGAGGTTCATTCTCCGAGCTTCTGGGTTGGTTTCCAAACGTTTCGTTACCAGGCTAGGTAACATCTTCAGCGGAGTTCAGAGAACGTCAGTGTCGGAGTTGTTCTGTTTATAAGGGCTTCAGGTATGGGTGTGTCAAATGAGGGTCTTGTGATGGGTCTTGTGATGTGGAGGTCAGGGTCACTGGGGGAGGATTGCATGGGATGGTTGTGGGTCGGTGCTGCCCCTGGTTGGCTGTGCGATTGATTCGGATCCTGAGGGGTTCCTAGGATGGCGGTAGGTCGATGTGTCTGTGGGTGGAATCGCGGGTGGAGTCCGAGCCTTCGATGAACTCACGAGCGTGGCGGATGTTGCGTGGCCGATGATTCTTCTGTTACTCCAATCAAACTGGTGGTGTTGGTGTCGGTGTGGGTCGAGATTAAGGATTTGGGATTGTGACACTTGCCTGCCAGCCGGTGTTCGTGGATCCTGGTTTTTAACTGACGTGATGTTTGTCCCACGTAGAATTGGTTGCAATCGTTACAACGGTGCACACATCT
>NW_015391619.1:0-26485 GCF_001527695.2 Protobothrops mucrosquamatus | reverse complement strand
ATATCAATTCAGCAGGTATCACCAGTAACTCTTCCTCTCTATTAAAACATGATTATCATATTTATAGTAATAATGTAAGTGCATTTCAATTTCTAAAAAGTATATTCTAACATTTCATCAATCTAGCCCTATAAAAAATCATTTAAACCCTTAATAAAGTTTACAACTTCAATTACTTATCAATTATGATACTTCAACCGTTATAAAATCAAAAAAACCTTTAAAGCCTTAATTCCCAACCATTCATAATTAAATCAAACAAATTCAGTTGTTCCTTTTCAGCTTAAACTCTTGAGTTTCAGTTAGCTACCTAGAAACAGTAAAAGTGGGGGGAAAAAAAGAGCGGGCCCACTAGGCGTGTGACACTCCTACTCTTGGAAGGAAAAACATGGCGAGACAAACTTGGCTGGCTGCCTTTGGCCAAGGCTCTTAACTGTGTGAATATATTATCTAAGGATTCCATCCCTTTTTTCCCACCGAATGATCCCACTGGCGAATCTCAAATTCTGCATTTTGGAAATTGCATTCCTGGCTTTATCCACAGAATTTTTTTATTTTTTTTTTTATAATAAATTTTTTATTAATTTTTCAATTAAAAACAAAAACATAGATCTTTTATCACAATATCAACCAACAGAAATAACACTAATCAATACATTCACAGACGTGTCTGGTGTCCCCCCCCTGCACCACCCTCTTCCACTTACCACTCCTTCCTCCTCCCAAACTACCACCACTCCTCCTTCCTCCCTCTTTCCTACCTCCCTTCCTCACTCAACCATCCCGTCTTGTGCAGTTGGGGCACCACCGGACACCTCCTTAAAGAAATCATACATATATGTACATATAAATCTTTAATACAAACCTACCCCTTTCCCCCCCCCCAGGACTTCCCAAAGCTAATCTAGGAAATAAACACACAATAATCAAATTCTATCCCCAACTACTCATTATTACTACACACTAGTATAAACTTACTGTGACTCTAAAATAACATTAAAATACATACAATTTTTTTTAAAAAAAAAATATCAATATTTGTTATACATATTTTGGATTAAATTTTTTAATCAAAAGCTACATGATAATTTTTCACTTCATACTTTCTCTGAATATAATCTATCCATCTTCTCCACATTGAGATAAATTTCTCCTGAGAATGATCCTTCAGGTACGCGGATATTTTTGCCATCTCTGCAAAATACAATACTTTCTGTCTCCAATCATCCATAGTTGGTAACATCTTTTATCCACAGAATTGAAGGACTAATTTGAGGTCCTGCAGGCACTTAATAATCTAAGAATGACATGGCATGGCATAGAGCAGTGATGGCGAACCTTTTAGAGACCGAGTGCCCAAAAACTGGCCCCGCCCCCGCTCCACCCCCACCCTGCCTGCCCGCAGGACCACTCATCGCCCCCAGGGCCCGCCGCAGATCGCCCAGCAGCACCATGGCAGCCACGCCCTCTGCCCACGCCCTGCAGCATCAACTGTGCGCGATGGGGCGTGAGGGTAGAATCTTGTCTACGCTGCCTGGCTGCCGTGTCCTTGACTGCGCTGCTCCGCGTGGGCCACGCTCGGGGGCGACCCTTCTCCAGGAAGGCTGCTGGTGAGGAGGGGGTCATGGGGGGAGGTAAGGCTGGGGCAACGGCACGTGTGCCCACAGAGAGGGCTCCGAGTGCCGCCTCTGGCACCCGTGCCATAGGTTCGCCACCACTGGCATAGAGACTGGAATGGAATGGAATGGAATGGAATGGAAAGGAATGGATAGGATAGGATAGGATAGAGAATAGAGAATAGAGAATAGAGAATAGAGAATAGAGAACAGAATATAGGATAGGATATGATAGGATGGGATGGGATGGGATGAAATGGAATATATATTGGAATATAGAATGGAATGGAATGGAATGGAATGGAATGGAATAGAATAGAATAGAATAGAATAGAATATATATTGGAATATAGAATAGAATAGAATAGAATAGAATAGAATAGAATAGAATAGAATAGAATAGAATAGAATAGAATAGAATAGAATAGAATAGAAACTGGAATAGAAATTGAAATAGAAATTGAAATAGAAATTGAAATAGAAATTGGAATATGGAATGGAATAGAATTCTGTATTGGCCAAGTATGATTGGACACACAAGGAATTGTCTCCGGTGCGTAAGCTCTCAGTGTACATACAAACAACAGAGCGGTAAGTCATAGATCATACATCATAAGATACAATCATAAATCACCAAATACAAACAACAGGTTGTAAATCATAAGATACCAATAGGAGAAGGTAGTAGGAAAGATATAGAAGACGAGAAGGATAACAGTAATACAGCCCTACTACATGTCTAAGTCTGCAGACTGTACGTTTTGAGACGGGAAAGAGAAGGAGGACCCCGTTGTGGCTGAATAAACGGAATTATTTTGATTGTGGAACACGCGTTTAGCTCCATTTTGAAACTTTGCTTACGGCTTTTTTTTTTTTATAAACAGGAAGAGGAAGTGATTCGGAGTCTGACCTGTCCCATCGAAAGCATCCAGACGTGAAGAAGGATGACATGTCTGCCAGGCGGACGTCTTACAGCGAGCCCAAATCAGTTGTGCCTTTTAACCAATACCTTCCCAACAAAAACAATCAGTCTGCCTATATTCCGGCTCCACTCAGGAAGAAGAAAGCCGAACGAGATGACTTCCGGAAGAGTTGGAGCACCATGTCGTCCCCACTAGGAGGAGAGAGACCTTTCAGGTAAGGTCTGGATCAAACTTCAGATGACCAAGTCGCGTCGTCATCCACGGACATGCCACCAACAGAAGAGAGTATTTATAGCTCAGGGTTGAACTGGGGGGGTCCTTGGGGAAGGCTAGAGAAAACCCCCACCCCCTTTGAGCGCTGGTGTTGTTGCCTAGCTGGGTAATGAAACATCTGCAACAAAACCAGCAAGTTCAGAGAGCGCCAAGGACCCCACAGTCTTCCTCCACTTCCTCTTCTTCTTCTTCTTCCTCCTTATCCCCTTTCTTTTCTCCTCTATTCTACAAACCCCACTCCGTTCTAGCACTGATGATGTTCCCTAGTAGGGTCATGAAGCCTCTGCAAAATTAATGAAACTCCGAGAACCTTGCACTCCTCCTCCTCCTCCTCCTCCTTCTCCTCTTCCTTCTCCTCCTCCTCCTCCTCCACCACCTCCTCCTCCTCCTCCCTTCTAGCACTGATGATGTTCCCTAGTATGGTCGTGAAGCATCTGCAAAAAAACAATGAGACTCTGAGGACCCTGCAGTAGTCCTCCTCCTCCTCCTCCTCCTCCTCCTCCTCCTCCTCCTCCNTCTTCTTCTTCTTCTTCTTCTTCTTCTTCTTCTTCTTCTTCTTCTTCTTCTTCTTCTTCTTCTTCTTCTCCTTCTCCTTCTCCTTCTCCTTCTCCTTCTCCTCCTCCTCCTCCTCCTCCCTTCTAGCCCTGTTGATGTTCCCTACTTTGAGTAATGAACCGCCGGCAAGAAAACCCCCAAGCTCAGAGATCACTAGAGACCCCACAAAGGCATGTGCCTGTCCCGTTCACCGATGACTTTTCTTGCTCTCACCTGATGGTTTGGTACTCGTTTCAAATGAACTTTTTCCTGGGAATCTTACATCACCAGCATGGTTCATTCTCCCGTTGATGAAATTTGGGTCCCCTCCACTCTTAGCTGTAAGCTGTTTTGTTTCCAGAGGAATGCTTTGCTATCAGTTCCCTGCAGTTGGAAAGCCGGGACTTTTTTCAGAGATGGTTGTTCTGCTTTGTGTTCCCGGGCTGGCAGGATGGTTTCAAAAACCCTCCTATACTCTCTTTTTTTCCATAGTCCTCACGGGAGATGTCTACGGGGGGAGTGTGGGGAGGTCAAAAAAGTCAAGACAAGGATCTTGACGGTGCGATTGAAGTCTCCCTCCCGTGGTCCTCCTTTAAACCCATTCTCAACATCTACTGCATCTTTTCCAGCATTATTCCATCTGTCCCTGTTTCTCCTCTCTCTCCTTCCCAGATGTTAAGACAGGGGTCTTCAAACCTGGCCCTTTTATGACTTGTGGACTTCAACTCCCAGAATTCCTCAGCCAGGTATGCTGGATGAGGAATTCTGGGAGTTAAAGTCCACAAGTCGTGAGGTGGCCAAGGTTGAAGACCCCTCCTTCAACATACCTCTGCTTAGCCATTCTACTTCCACCAAGTTGCCTTACATCAGGGATCTTCAAACTTGGCCCTTTTATGACTTGTGGACTTCAGGTCCCAGAATTCCTCGTGCCTGGCTGAGGAATTCTGGGAGTTGAAGTCCACAAGTCATGAAAGGGTCAAGTTTGAAGACCCCTATGTTAAGTCCTAAATACAAGCAGTCCTCACCTTACACCAGTTCATTTAGTGACCGCTTGAAGTTACAATGGCGCTGAAAAAAGTGACTTACGACCGCTTTTCACACTTACGACCGTTGCAGCATCTCCATTTATATTTATAGTCGGATGTTCGACAACCAACTCACATTTACAATGGTCGCAGCGTCCCCGGGGTCGCGTGACCCCCTTTTGCGATCTTCTGACGAGCAAAGTCATGGGGGGGGGAGCGAGACTCGCTTAACAACCGGGTTAACGAATTTAAGAACCGCAGGGAGTCACTTAACAATTATGGAAAGGAAGGTCGTGAAGTGGAGCAAAATTTGCTCGACAAAAGTCTGGCTTAGCGTCGAGGGCTCCCTGTAGAAACTGTGTTAGCGGACTCACGTTACTCCGCAAAATGTCGTAGGCTTTTAAAAAAAAAGATGAGAAAAATCACAACGGAAATAAGATGTGAATTGGCCCGTGCAATTTCCTGGCGTTGTTCGCTGACCTTTATTTAACTGAGAATTGACTGTTGACTCTTAATCCAAAGGGGCGTCCAGATCTTCCCTCCCCCCCCAAATTTCCCAGATTAGATTAAAACTTCAGGATGCAAAAAAATGGCGAAAGCAGCATATAGCAGTTGTAATGTTGTAAGACGCCTTTGATGCTGTGGGCTGTGTTACAGCCAGATGGGATGGAAAGACTTCAAAGGGAAGCATTGAAACTGATTGGCTATCAAGCTTCTCCCCCACCCCCCACCCCCAATTCTGATTACCTGGTTTGCTGATTGGTCAAGAAAGCTTCCGGATGTGCCCACATCCCAGGAGCCTGCCTTGGGAAGTGGTGGGTGCTCCATCATTGGAGGCTTTCAAAAGGAGACTGGTTCACCATTTGTCTGGAGCGGTAATAGGTTCTCCTGCCTCAGTAGGGGGGGTTGGACTAGAAGACCTCCGAGGTCCCTAACAACTCTGTATTCTAAGGCAGAGTTCTCCAACCTTTCCGGGCTCGCGGCCCGGAGGGGAGAGCAGCTTCCAAATTACTGCGTGTGCGCCCGTTTGCACGCACGCAAACGGGCCCACACCCACTGGTGCACTACTAGCGGCCGCGTTCACGCATGCGGCATGCACTGGCACCATGCCCGTGCGCGAATGGCTGCGCACCCCCTGCGGCAGCATGTGCGAATGGGCCGTACACACATTCCCAGCGCTAGTCCACTCATGCACAAACGGGGCACGCACGTCCCCCACACTAGTATTCCCGTTCGAGCCTGCGCGCATGTGCAAACAGGGTCGTAGGCACTAGCACGAGTGGGGGGATGCGCGCCCATGTGTGCGCGCCCTGGCCAGCCATTTCTGCAGCCCGCTGGCCAAGAGCCTGCGGCCCGGTACTGGGTTGTGGCCCGTAGGTTGGGGACCCCTGTTCTAAGGAATCAGTCCTGCTCTGCGTAATAATCTGCCCTGTGTAACTCGGTAGCAAACGCCATCCCGAAACCATCCAAGAGGAACCGCTGCTGCCACTTGAAGGGGACTTCATGAGCAGCAGGATGACTAGTGCGCCCCCCTCCGCGAAGCCCGTGCAGACGGACGTGGCTCCAAAGAACCTTTTGCCTCAGTTTCTTCCCCGTTCTGGTAACCAAACAGCAGGGCCCCAAAATGAGAAAAATGGCTCAGAGGAAATCGGGAAGCTGAGAAAGTTGGAACAGGCTGGTATTAAAATCAGACCAGCATCTCACCGCGATGACGGCAGGTTAGAGGATTGGCCTGGCATGCATTTCACTTTTTGGCATTTTGCTGTGTGTTGCAGTTTTTTTGGGGGGTGGGTGGGGGTGTTTTTTTTGATGTATGGTCATATCCCTTTACATAGCCCCCCTCCATTAACCAAATAATCGCCTGCAGTTGTACTTAATGATTGTTCTTAAGTTAACTCGAAGCTTTGCGGCGCCAACTTTCTAGCGATACCCTGCATTGGTTGCGATTGCCGTGATGACTAAAACGGTTCTCAATCTTTAGGTTTTGCTGGGGGAGACTTTTGTCTTGTGCTTGTGTTTGGATTGATCGAGGAACACATTAAAGGAAGCCCGCCTTCCAAACCAGAACGATTTTTTTTTTTAAAAAAAAAAAATGTAGCTGATTCTACTTACAGCGTGAAAATTGTATCCTGTAGTTTATTGTGAGAGAGGATTCCGTGGCAATTGCGACTGGAATATTGATTTACAATTTGCCCCGAACTTTAATGTATTTTTATAATTGACCGTTGATGAAGTGTGATCACAGGAGGGTAGGAATTTGGGTGGGCATAAAACCCCTTCCTCTATCCTGTTTTATCCTAGTTAGAACAATTAACCAGTGGAACAACCTGCCTCCAGAAGCGGGGAATGCTCCAACACTGGAAGTTTTTAAGAAGAGACTGGACAGCCATTTGTCTGAAATGGTATAGGGTTTCCTGCCTGAGCAGGGGGTTGGACTAGATGACCTCCAAGGTCCCTTCCAACTTTATTATTATTATTATCTTTTAAGAGGTGTGGAATTGTTTTGTGGCGTGCTGTCTGGCCCCAGTCCCACAATAAAACTTTGGAAACTAAAGCCGAACAACAAGGGTTGAGGAGGCTCCGTGCACATCTGGAAATCATGCGGTGCAGCGGATGTGCGAGTTAGCATAATAAATGCAAAAATAAACAGGGGTGTTTTTTTTTTAATGCCCCAGCTGGCCCAACATGTTTGCAATGTTATAGGCTAAATTCAGGTGAGCTTTCTCTTGTGCTGCGGTAAAAACCCTTTCCTGTCTGAAGTGTCGTGGAATTCATGCGTGGAAGGGCTGTGGGCCTGGAGGGATAGCCTTGGGCCTGAACTACTTCACTCCTTGTTTGGTCTCTTTCATCCTGTTTATTTTAAGATAATTCATCCAGTGGTTTAGAACGCAGAAGGCTCATGCTACATTTCCATTTTAGATCCTTGGCTCTTTGTTCTCGGACCAGCAGTTATGTTGGGCACGACATGTTCAACACATGTGTTCAGGAGAGGCAAAGGGCCTTGGGCTCCAGCCTGACAGCTTTTCCACCCCCTCCAAAATTGCTGACACACATGGGCAACAAACAAATCGGAAGAGAATATTTGCAGCGCCGGAATGGCTGCTGAGTGTCGCCGATTTCTTTGTCGACACACCGGAAGGAGGAAAGGGGGGGGGTGGAAAGTGTCGACGTAGAAACCTCTTTCTTTCAGAGTACTCCCACCTCTAAGCAGGAGGCTCGAACACCCAACCAAAGGCTTGCAAAGGAATGCTCCGATCCATTGTAGAAGTCGTCTTAACTCCCCTACAGCCACAGCCACTTCTTCTGTTTATAAGGGCTTCGGGTGTGGGTATGTCAAGTGAGGGTCTTGTCATGGGTCAGGTGTGAGTCATCAGTGAGAGGCTTGTGAGGGGTCTTGTGATGGGGAGGTTACATCAGGTCTGGATCCTTGGGAGATGAACTGCTGGTGGGAGTGGGGGATTGCGCGGGATGATTGAGGCTCAGTGCGGTCTCTAGTTGGCTGTGCGGTTGATTTGGATCCTGAGGGGTTCGTAGGCTGGTTGTGGGTCCATGTGTCTGCGGATGGAATTGCTGGTGGAGTGTGTCAGGCTTTGATGAACTCACGAGCGTGGCAGAACGGGAGAGAAAGACACCGACGGTGGGAGCAAAACTTTCTGAGCTCATTGGGTCTCTCCAATGGAAGAGAGCTCAAGAACTGAGACTCACATTTGTGACGGTTGCAGTATCCCGTGACGATCCCCTTTTGCGACCTTCTGACAAGCAGAGTCCGTGGGGACAAACCAGATCCACTTAACAACCTGGTTGCCAATTTAAAAAAACGGCAGGGATTCCCTTCACAAACGGGGCGAGCAAGGTCGTAAAATGGGGCAAAACTCACCTAACAAATTTCTCACTTAGCCACAGAAATTTTGGGAGGGGGTCAACTGTGGCCATAAGTCGAAGACTACCTGTATTTGGGAAGAGTGACATTTTGTTTTAATGTGGTAAAAAGATGCTCCCCCCCCTTAATGTGTCCATGCTCGGTCCACTAATAAAGCTATAAAACTTTAGCGCCGCTACGTGTTTTATGCATGGATTTTTCAGGTTTTGCAGCATGGAGATATGTGGGTCTACAAGGCCCATCATCCCCAGCAACAGTCCCAAAATTGGATGCCTGGGGATTATGGGGACTGTAGTGGAATATGATGAGAGGGAGTGGGAGATTGGGAGTGGGGGGGGAAGTTGCCTTCAACTAAAAATCATGCACGTCGCGTGATTTTGGCCTACTTTACTGGAGAGCGACGGGAGTCCTGGTCTGCTTCACCTCTGGATTTCTCGTTTCACTTTGTGGCGTCCCAGTCCGAAACCCGTGGGTCGAGTGAACGAGCTCGCCCAGGACATCGTCCTCCGCAGAGAAAATCCTTTTACGTGGTGCTATCAGCCGAAAGAGGTGGACTCCGAGGACGAAGGAGGCGATAGGATTCCCGACCTAGAGAAAGACGACTTTGCTGTACGCCGAGCGAGGCTCCACCGCCGCGAACGGGCCTTGCCCTTCGCTCACTTCCTCTTTCCTCCTGACGCAAACCAAGATCGGAAGGGAAGGGAAGCAAGGAACACCCCAAAGAAAAATCGGGAAGGTCCCAGGTGCGCTCATGTCTGCGTGTTTGTGGCAGAAGTGGAGTTTGGAAATAGGAAGAAGTCACGGGTGTAGACGTCCTGTACGTCCCGCGGGGTTCACGCAGCCAAAGTCGGACACGGATATAAAGTCGGTCATGTTACGTAAATGCAGGAAGTCCTCAACGTACAACAGTTCATGTAGTGACCGTTCTAAGTCAACAGTGTTACCGAAAATAGTGTTTATGACTGTTGCAGCATCCCCAGAGTCACGTGATCAAGATTCAGACGCTTGGCACACTGGCTCATAGCTATATAAATATAGTGACTGCTCGAAGTTACAACGGCACTGAAAAAAAGTGACTTATGACCGTTTTTCACCCTTACGACCGTTGCAGCCTCCCCAGGGTCACATGATCAGAATAAGAGGCTTGGCAACTGGCATGTACTTCTGAGGGTTGCAGTGTCCCAAGGTCACATGATCCCCTTTTTGCGACCTTCTGACAAGTAACGTCAATGGGAAAGCCGGATTCACTTCACAACCAGGTGACTATTTTAACAACGGCAGTGATTCACTTAACAACATGGCTCACTTAGCAGCAATAACGATGGGCTCAATTGTGGTCATAAGCCGAGGACTACCTGTATAGTGGTCTCGATGCCCTGAGCTAGAACTGGATGCACGGATTTTGAGGAGTTGAACAATTAGTAGTTGACTCACGGCCATAATTGAGCCCAGACAGGATGATGGTTGGGCAGGTTTTGACCCATTTTATGACCTTTTTTGGCCACAGTTGCTAAGCGAATGACTGCAGCTGTTAAGTTGGCAGCACAGTTGCAGAGTGAATCTGGCTTGCCTTTTGACGTCGCTTGTCAGAAGTTCGTAAAAAGGGGATCACATGATCCTCCCCAAGACACTGCAACCGTCCTAAGTACATGCCAGTTGCCGAGCCTCTGAATTTTGATCACGTGACCCTGGGGATGGCTGCAACGGTCCTTAAGGGTGAAAAACTGTCATAAGTCACTTTTTTTCGGTGCCGTTGTAACTTTCTTTCTTTCTTTCTTTTTCTTTCTTTCTTCCCTTTCCTTTCCTTCCTTCCTTTTTCTCTCTCCCTCTCTTTCTTTCTTTACTTCCTTCCCTCCTTTTTCTTCCTTCCTTCCTTCCTTCCTTCCTTCTCTCTCTCTCTCTTTCTTTCCTTCCTTCCTTCCTTTTTCTTTCTTTTTTCTTTCTTTCTCTCTCTCTTCCTTCCTTCCTTCCTTCCCTTCCCTTCCTTCCTCTTTCTCTTTTTTTCCTCCCTTCTTTCCCTCCTTTTCCTTCCTTCCTTCCTTCCTTCCTTCCTTCCTTCCTTCCTTCCTTCCTTCCTTCCCCCCTCTCTCTCTCTCTCTCTCTTTCTTTCTTTCTTTCTTTCTTTCTTTCTTTCTTTCTTTCTTTCTTTCTTTCTTTCTTTCTTAAACTAATGTATTTTTTGCGCCTACAAACCCCAAAGGTATAATTTATAGTAAAGTGTCAAATAGTAGCCTTTGTAGAGGTCACAAACATGATACTTTCTGTTTATTTGTACTTGGCCCATAAAGAATATGTCTGTCCTTTTGCCCAAGTGAATGGCGGGATAATCGGAACTCCTGCCGAGTTTCAGAAAAATCTCTTCCAAGATCTGCTTGTTTCAGCAGCTTTAAGGCAGATTTTTTTTAAAAAAAAAAGTCTTGTTTTTGGGGACAGAGTCTCTGTGTCAACATTTCTAGTCTGCCTCCGTGAAATGAGTCATGTCTTGGAAAGGTCTCCAAAGAACATACATATCAGGGCTGTCAGATGCCAGCCTTGGCCCTGGCGAAATACTTAGCGCCAGTAAAAACTCCCACCAGCTGCTATATTTGGAAACAAATCTCCAAATTCATGAGAGTGTGGGAAAGTAGACTTCGTAATGGTCAGAATTAGGTATCGCTATAAACTCAGTGGAGGAAAACGCATCGATAGATGGAGTTTAACTCTGCAGAGGTTTAAGCAGTAGAGAGCAGATCTGACCTTGAGGTTGGACGTTCTAGGACAGGGGTCTTCAAACGTGGCCCTTTGATGACTTGTGGACTTCAACTCCCAGAAGTCCACAAGTCATCAAACGGCCAGGTTTGAAGACCCCTGTTCTAGATCACCCTTTTCTTGTCTAGGTCCTTTCTAGATGGCTTCTGGTTCTCCAGCATCTCCAACTAGGTTGGGCGGCGACCATGATGGTTTGACATGAGAGATGCTGTAATCCAGGGGTCTTCAAACTTGGCCCTTCGATGACTTGTGGACTTCGACTCCCAGTATTCCTCAGCCAGCATGCCTGGCTGAGGAATTCTGGGAGTCGAAGTCCACAAGTCATGAAAGGGTCAAGTTTGAAGACCCCTGTTCTAGGATCTTAAGATGGCTCAACTATACCCTCTCTACTTTTGCCTTTTCACATTACATCTGAATGAAAAGGGGTTATCTAAGATGTTGAGTCTGCTAAAAACCTACTAGTAAAATTAATAGGGATAATAATAATAAGGGTCAGGATGATATTTTTTTTTACAAAACAAAAATGGAGGATACTAGTCAAGAGGTGAAACTGCTGCAGATGTTTCTGCGCTCCTCCTCATTGACGCGATGCTGCAGGTTGTAATGTCGGGACTCCACGGAGGGCGTGTTGAGTTGTCCTTGTCCTACGAAATCCTTCTCTGCTGATTTTTGGAATGAATATTTACACTAGTGGGAAAAAGGTAACCGTGACTTCGACCAAGCCAGAGATCCTGTGGGAAGACAAACCGATTTCGTCGTCTGAGGAAGGAGGCAGAACAAAAATTCCTGAGATCCAGAGTCACAAGCTGGCTACGAAACAAATCCAGGCTAGTTCTTCTCAAGCAGACTTTCTAAGTGGCACGAAAGCATCGATCACCCCAAAAGATAAAGAGATCTGGGATCGACTGAAAGTTTCAGGGGAGACGAGGTACGTTGACATACAGAGGAAGATAATGCCACTGACTAAATAATGTTTACTGACTAAATAATGAGGTAGCCTTCCCTACGGAAGTAAATATGTGTAGCTCAGGGTGGAACTGTGGGGTCCTTGGTGCTCTGTGAGCTTGGTTGTTTTCTTGGAGATGTTTCGCGACCAAACTAAGTAACGTCATCAGTGCTAGAAGGGAGGGGGGGCTTGGGGCAGGTATCTGATGCACAATCTAGCAGTGACGATGTTATCTAGTTGTGTCCTCAAACCTTTGCAAGAAAACAACCACGTTCAGAGAGCCCCAAGGACACCCCCGTTCTCCTCCTGCCCTCCACAAACCCCACTTCCTGCTAGCGCTGATGACGTTACCTAGTTGGGTCATGAAATGTCTGCAAGAAAACAGCCACGTTCCGAGAGCCCCAGGGACCCCACAATACTCTTATTGGGGTTTTTTTCAAAAAAAAACCACGAAGCTGAACAATACGTGCGTTTTCCGCGTGTCCCAAGAGCATCAATTCTGCCTGCAGAGCATTCTGAAGTACAAAAAAAAAGTAACCTGTCTTTCAAAGCAGACCATCTTCTGCCGATATCTACTGTATGTGTACAATTAGTCCCCGGCTTACAACGGTTCCTTTAGTGACCGTTCAAAGGCACAACGGCAGTGAAAAAAAATGACTTAGGACCGTTTTTCAGACTTGACGACCCCTGCAGCAGCCCCAGGGTCACGTGATCAAAATCCAGAGGCTCGGCAACTGGCATGTACTTGTGACGGTTGCAGTGTCCCCGGGGTCACGGAGATTCCCCTTTTGTGACCTTCTGACAAGCCGAGTCAAGGGGGAAGTCGGATTCACTTAACAACCGTGTTGCTAATTTAACAACGGCAGGGATTCAGTTAACCAATGTGACAGGAACAGTCGTATGGAAGGCTGAGCCTTCTATAAGCTATCAGGGAAATTTCTCTAGAGAGTCTCAATCCTCCAGATCATGGCTGTCCCAAAGATGCTTTTTTCATGAGGCAACTGGACTTTCTTGTTTTTCTCTGAAGACGTTTCACTTCTCATCCCAGAAGCTTCTTCAACTCTTACTGGATGGTGGGGAACGGAAGGATTTATACTCCTTGCAGACAGCTGGTCATTTGCCTTCTTTTAGAGAGTCGTTGAGGCCACTTGGAAGTTTATCTGTGTCCTCAGGGTCACCTGAGTGGTGCAGATGGGTGTGGGGCCTTCTTGGAACTGCTGAAAGGACCGTGTTGTAGGCTGCAGATAGTCAATGTCGTATCCCCCCCCCTCTGTTGAGGGAGGGCTGTTCACATGCAGGGAGCCATGTGCAGATCTGTACATTGGGGAAACAAAACAACCACTTTATAAACAGCTGGCACAACATAGGAGAACAAGCCCATCAGGAGAAGATTCAGCAGCCCATCTGCCTTTAAAAGACCAAGGCCGCTCTTTCGAAGACAGCAAAGTCCACATTTTTGGACTGAGAGGACCAAATCGTTTGAAAGAGGGGGTCAAAGAGGCCGTCTAAGTCAAAAACTGAACAGAGGTGGAGGGATACAACATCATCTCTCTCCACTCTACCACACAGCCCTTTCAGCAGTTCCAAGAAGGCTCCGCACCCATTTGCACTATTTAGGTGACCCTGAGGACACAGATAAACCTCCCAAGTGGCCTCAACGACTCTCTAAATAAATGCAAAAGACCAGCTGTCTGCAAGGAGTATAAATCCTTCCATTCCCCACCAATTCAGTCAGAGCTGAAGAAGCTTCTGGGATGAGAAGCGAAACGTCTTCAAAGAAAGAAGGATCTGGACAGACTTGAACACTCGGCGTTATCTAACAAAATGAAATTCAATGGTGAAAAAAGTAAGGTTCTAGGCAAGAAAAACCAAATGTACAGGTATAGTATAGGGGGTACCTTGCTCAATAGTAGTAACTGTGAGAGGGATCTCGGAGTCCTAGTGGACAATCACTTAGATAGGAGCCAGCCGTGTGCTGCAGTTGCCAAAAAAGCCAACACAGTGCTAGGCTGCATTAACAGAGGCGTAGAATCCACATCACGTGAAGGATTAATACCACTTTACAAGGCCTTGGTAAGGCCACACTTGGAATACTGCATCCAGTTTTGGTCACCACGATGTAAAAAAGATGCTGAGACTCTAGAAAGAGTGCAGAGAAGAGCAACAGAGATGATTAGAGGACTGGAGGCCAAAGCATATAAGGAACAGTTGCTGGAATTGGGTCTGTCTAGTTTAACGAAGAGAAGGACGAGGGGGGGGGAAGATAGCAGTGTTCCAATATCTCAGGGGCTGCCCCAAAGAAGAGGGAGTCAAGCTGTTCTCCAAGGCACCTGAAGGCAGGACAAGAAGCAACGGATGGAAACTAACCAAGGAGAGAAGCAACCTAGAACTAAGGAGAAACTTCCTGACAGTTAGAACAATTAACCAGTGGAACCACCTGCCTCCAGAAGCAGTGAATGCTCCAACACTGAAAGTTTTTAAGAAGAGACTAGACAGCCATTTGTCTGAAATGGTATAGGGTTTCCTGCCTGAGCAGGGGGTTGGACTAGATGACCTCCCAGGTCCCTTCCAACTTTATTATTATTATTATTATTATTATTATTATTATTATTATTATTATTATTATTATTATTATTATTATTATTATTATTATTATTATTATTATTATTATTATTACAAGGAAGTCCATTTGCCTCGTGAAAAAAGCACCTTTGGGACTATCAGGGAAATATTTATTTTACCCCATGTGGCTAAAGATAGCCTCCTGGTCCACCTTTGAGGCCTTTTCCATCCTTTTCTGATCACATCTGTACAGGAACCAGGGAAGTCCCTGACTGTTAAGATTGTAGACTTGAAAAGAAGCATTTTCCTCTTTCTTCGGATGTCTGAACCTGGAGCTTTCCACATTTTGGCCTCCCCGTTCAGGAAGCAGCTGTTAACAACAGGCCTTGTTCTGCCCAACTTTGCCTGGGAAGATGTCAGAAGTAATTTGGGCTACAGACGATAGCGTTGTACTATCGAGCGTAGCGGAAGGAGTGTGGGCACAATCTGACTTTTGCGAAGCCGTCCTTCCAAAAACCACTGGTCAATTACTCTCTCCAGATTTCCATTCTGCCTTCCGTTGGAATCAAATAAGCTGCTATTCTTGGATCGATCTGTCATTTTCTGACTGGGCTTGCCTCAGCTTGGGGAGTTTTTTAAAATTATTGCTAAACTTCTCAGAATGTTATTTGTTTCCTTTAAGTCAGGTTCTCCAATCTCCCACGTCCAGATACTCCTTTAATGTTCCGTATTTTTTTCCTCCCATTGATTGGGTTTTTTGTTTTTGTTTTTTGCCTTTTCATTCAAACTTCCTTTGGCCTCCGTTTTCCTTTGTAACAGTAATTGAAGTCATGGAAAAAGTAATTCTGGAAATCCACATGAGTGAATATTGGTAGGGCCTCTTAATGAACGAAGCTCACGCCATATCACATTCCCATATCAGTTGTACAGGTGGTCCTTAACTTACAACCATTCCTTCAGTGAATTGAAGTTATGATGGTGCTGAAAAGAAATGCCTTATGACTAGTCCTCATGCTTACGAGCATCACAGCATTCCTGCAGTCATATGAGTCACATATCACGGTGCTGCCATTCAATTACAAAGCTTTCACTTTGTCTGGGTCCATTTCAATGCCCTCGTTGGAAATTCTGTAGCCAAGATAATCTAATCTGGTCTGGTGAAATTCACATTTTGACAGTTTGACATAAAGCTTGGCATTCAATAATTTCTTTTAACACTTCTCTCACCAACGTTGACATCACACTGTCTAAAATTTCTCTGCATGCACATATATATATATTTTAAAAAAGTATATCTTCTTTAGAGCAAATCATTGATGGTTGCAGATCTGGATCATTAGTCCTTTTGACTTTAGAGGCAATAACGACACCAGAGTGACCATCTAAAACAGGGGTAGTCAACCTTGGCTCTTTTATGACTCGTGGACTTCAACTCCCAGAATTCCTGAGCCAGCCACGCTGAGGGGACAGGGAGAGGTTTCCAAGCTGAGCTATGCTGGCTCAGGAATTCTGGGAGTTGAAGTCCACCAGTCATAAAAGAGCGAAGGTTGCCTACCCCTGACCTTCTCCTTGCGTATTTTCGTATTAATTACAATTAATTACATCTGAAATAATCAAATTTCGTCCCCATCCGTTGGAACCGAGAAAATACTGAGCACCTGAAGTTGTCCCAGAATTCCTGAGCCAGCATGGGGGAACTATGGCCCCTTCATGACTTGTGGACTTCAACTCCCAGAATTCCTGAGCCAGCCATGCTGAGGGGACAGGGAGAGGTTTCCAAGCTGAGCCATGCTGGCTCAGGAATTCTGGGAGTTGAAGTCCACCAGTCATAAAAGAGCCAAGGTTGACTACCCCTGATCTAAAACATCATTCCAAAACAATGTAAGACAATAATATACTAACAATATGAGATGGCAGTTAAAGAATATTCAAGAATGCAGTCAGATAAAGGAAGTCATCCTCAATGAAGGAGAATATTTCCATTTTTATTTTTGGTATGAGAAAGAGGAGGAACTCAAAAAAACAATACTTAGGAAGTCCCAAAAGTGCTTTTTTTCCCCCAAAAGGCAACTGGACTTTATTGGTTTTTTTTTCCTTTGAAAACTTTTCGCTTCTCATCCAAGAAGCTTCTAGACTCAAGAACTGAAGAAGCTTCCTACAGGAGAAGTGAAATGTTTTCAAGGAAAAAAAATCCAATCAAGTCTGCTTGTCTTTTGAAATCTTTGGGACGAAGTGACGATGGGAAACGGAGCTTTCCATTCACGATCAAGTGTGATTCTTGCAAATAATCTATGTCAGTACATGTTCAATGAACGTACCTGATTCCATTCTCCCTCTCTGCCTTGCTCCTAAAATTTTGAATCCTCCTTCTTATAAATTGAGTTTGGAGCAAAGCTGCTACAGGCTTACGTGTCCCCTGGTCTCATGTCCTCCTCAGCTGAGATGTCAACCTTTGTCCTCTAAAATGTTTTCTGAATTATCCACGATATTAGAGTAAGACAAAATCTTGCACATTGATGATGGAGATCACATTGCGAAAAACTAGTCTGGGTGACAGGATGGATGACCGAATGTGACCTGCAAGTTGTCTAGTGTGCAATTTGCAGGAGCATAACAAAGAACCATTTGTGCACGCGGTGCATCGATTTAGAAAGGCGGGGGTGTAAATAAGTTATTTGATCTTTGCAAGCAATACCTAAAGACGGTTTCCTTTGGCTGGTTAACTTTTGAAAATTTATCATGACTTGTATTCACCGTCGGCCTTCAAAGTTCTGGACAAAACATTCAGTGTGCCAAATTAGGAGATGCAGGCCCCTTACTTAATATCCCAAAATCATAACACACTTTTGATTCTTGATTAAAAGTTTTATTCTTGAATCCGGTTGTTCAATTACATCCCATCAGTAATCCAGATCAAGAAGTGAGAGCAACTTCTGAAACTATAAGTGATGTTGGCTTGAGAAAGTCAAAAGGGTTCATTTTCTTCCAATATAACTCAGTAGTCCTCTTTCTAAACCGAGGGAGGATGGAAAACCAGAGAAAATATAAAAATAAACTGGTTTATTGTTTATGTGTTATGCCTGGTTTAATGAAGAGAAGGACTAGGTGTGACACGATAGCAGTCTTCCAATATCTCAGGGGCCGCCCCAAAGAAGAGGGAGTCAAGCTCTTCTCCAAAGCACCTGAAGGCAGGACGAGAAGCAACGGATGGAAACTAATCAAGGAGAGAAGTAACCTAGAACTAAGGAGAAACTTCCTGACAGTGAGAACAATTAACCAGTGGAACAACCTGCCTCCAGAAGTGGTGAATGCTCCAACACTGGAAGTTTTTAAGAAGAGATTGGACGGCCATTTGTCTGAAATGGTATAGGGTTTCCTGCCTGAGCAGGGGGTTGGACTAGATGACCTCCAATGTCCCTTCCAACTTTATTATTATTATTATTATTATTATTATTAGTAGTAGTAGTAGTAGTAGTAGTAGTAGTAGTAGTAGTAGTAGTATAGTAGTAAGAAGCAACGGATAGAAACTAACCAAGGAGAGAAGCAACCTGGAACTAAGGAGAAATTTCCTGACAGGAAGAACAATTAACCAGTGGAAGAATTTGCCTTCAGAAGTATAATAACTGATAACACAGGAAAATAAAACTCAGGAGCCTTATTATTATGGTCTATCACATTGATTTTCTCAAATATTATATCACTTCTGTATCTGTCCCTTCTATTCACTGAAATAGCGTAATGCATCTTTGACGCTGGTCTATGACTGCAATAAAACCCGATTGATTATTTAATCAACCGTAAGAGATGATGGCCAGATTATCCTGATAGATTTCACATTGTGACATCCTTTTGGCGAGATTTTCTCTCTCTCTCTCTCTCTCTCTCTCTCTCTCTCTCTCTCTCTCTCTCTCTCTCTCTCTCTCTCTCTCTCTCTTTTAGGGTTGAAAATTTTATTAATTTATCAAAGCATAAAATACAAAAATATACAGAGAAATGAAAATAAAAATAAAATAGGGGAGGAAAAAGGGGAAGAGAAAAAAGTGTAAGGCAGAGGGGAAAAAGCATTGACTTCCCACTCCTTTTAGTGCAGTGGAATAAAGTAATAACATAAAACCTCAACTTTTTACTTTTATATTACATACTAGAATACCAAGCCTATCTAATCAGTAAAACCCAAAATCAAAGTTTCATTTTTCCCCCCCACCTCAAAGCACCAAGTCCAGAAGCGGTTTCCAAGCAGAAACAAAATTAATTGTGTTCTTTTCTTTAATCAAAGCAATCAATTCAGCCAATTTAGTCCCTTGACGAGATTCTCCATGCTCTTTATTCCAAAATATTTGGGGGTTTGGTTTTTTTGGACAATATTCATGTGCTTTCTTTCATTACTGGCAGAATAGTCCAAAATTTCAATCCGCTCTTGAAAGCTATCGGTTAAGGAAAAAAACCTGTTTTTCATTCAGGAAACGTTTGAAGTGTATATCTTAAAAGTGGTCCATGCTGTTGTGTTGTTGTTTTTTCTCTCTTTTTCTGGGTGAGGTAGAAAGCAAAGTATTCGCATTTGCTAAGCTTCCCATTATTATTGGATGTGGGTGCAAATCTGCATTTGATGCTTCTTGATGTACCTTATGAGAGATAAGGTGGTTAATAATAATAATGATGATGATGATGATGATGATGATGATGATGATGATGATAATGATAAAGTTGGAAGGGACCTTGGAGGTCATCTAGTCCAACCCCCTGCTCAGGCAGGAAACCCTATACCATTTCAGACAAATGGCTGTCCAGTCTCTTCTTAAAAACTTCCAGTGTTGGAGCATTCACCGCTTCTGGAGGCAGGTTGTTCCACTGGTTAGTTGTTCTCACTGTCAGGAAGTTTCTCCTTAGTTCTAGGTTGTTTCTCTCCTTGATTAGTTTCCACCCGTTGCTTCTTCTCCTGCCTTCAGGCGCCTTGGAGAATAGCTTGACTCCCTTTTCTTTGGGGCAGCCCCTGAGATATTGGAACACTGCTATCATGTCCCCCCTCGTCCTTCTCTTCATTAAACTAGACATACCCAATTCCAGCAGCCGTTCCTTATATGCTTTAGCCTCCAGTCCCCTGATCATCTTTGTTGCTCTTCTCTGCACTCTTTCTAGAGTCTCAGCATCTTTTTTACATCGTGGTGACCAAAACTGGATGCAATATTCCAAGTGTGGCCTTACCAAGGCATTGTAAAATGGTATTAATACTTCACGTGATCTTGGTTAAGTCAAGGTTTCTTCTTTGCCTTTCCATGTGGTTCTCATTGTTTCTCTTCCTCTCTCTCCTGCTCTCCTATGTTAGTGAAATAATACTGTCCAATTCAGAGGGATGTAATTCCTCAGTCCAGGATGCTTGCGCGGATGCCCAGAGGCAGCAACCTAGCGGTCTGGACGAATGGCATGAAAGTAGCGAAGAAGAATCGGATGACCGCTTCCCAGACCTTGAAAGAGATGATATGATGGTTAGAAGATTCGGGACTTTTCCGAAATCGATTAGTTCTCTTCTCCCAGCTAGCCAATTAGCGATTTGTAATTCTCCATCGAAGCGCCAAAGAAAAGTGGCTGGTCAGAGTGAGCCGAAACTTCGGCAAAAAGCAGAAAAAACGGAAAGGTTATTGTGAGCGTCTTGTGCCTATTTTTGCATGGAAGGTTTTAATTGAGGGTTTTGTGTTCTGTTCCTTAAGCAGAAAGGATGAAATGAAATGGGGGGGCGGTCAGTCAAAACGAACCGGTTGCCATAATATTCCAGCAGAAAATTAATCAGTACGGTAAAAGGTTTACCAATACGAGAGACGTACAGAAAAATGATCACGTGTTAATTTAGTTTTCCCAAAGCTTTACGCCAGCAGCCAAGGGAAAACGTCACAGTGGTAAACCTAAGTTTGTGTTTATTTGCTTGTTGTGCTCCGCAGAATCTCAAAAGAGTTGTGGCTAGTATCATGTTATTCTGTTTGGGTTTAGCATCGTACGTTCATTTCTCCAAAGAATTTTTGCAGCTGCTAAGCATTGAATAGAATATCTTTATTGCCATTGCGTAACTCACAATGAAATCAAGTTCGTATAATGAATGTCGTTCTGATTTGTATGTGTGTGTACTTATTTACTTGTTTATTACACTGGGGACTGCCTAAAAGGAATTTGGCGTACCCTATCGTGAGTTTGCAAAGAGCTTAAAACACATGGACTCCCCAGGATAAAACATGCTCAACATTAGTGCCTTATAAGCATCAGGCATTCTAGATCTGTTCTAGACTCCCGGTTGTGACGTCACAGCGACACGGACGGAGGGAAACGGGGCTCTGTTTCCCACGCCCGAATTCTACCTGTTCCTCAGATTTTAAAGCAGACTACAGGTCATCCTCAATTTACAGCCATTCATTTAGTGACCATTCAAAGTTATAGCGATGCTAAAAAGTGACACATGGCTGTTTTTTCACACTTAGCGACCATTGCAGCATTCCTGTAGTCACACGGTCCAAATCTGGCTGCTCAGCAACTGGCGTTTCCTTATGATAGCATCCCAGTGTCAGGTGATTTGTAACCTTCCCAAATGGCTTCCAACTAGCCAAGTCAACAGGAGAAACCAGATTCGCTTAAAGACCGCACAAGTCACTTAACAACAGCAGTGATTCCCTTAACCACTGTGGTCGTAAACTGGGGTAAAAGCACTGGCCTCGCTTAGCGATGGAAATTGGGATTGTAAGCCGGGCACTGTCTGTGTTGCATGCAGTTCTGTAGGATCAGCCTTGGTCTTCTGCTAGAATAACACTGCTCACAATTGCTTTAACAGAAATGTCTCGTTGCTTTGCGTGACTCCACCTGGTCACGGAGCACCTTCATTTATATCAAAAGAACAAAATGAGCAGAAAAGGGATCCAGAGCGTGAGAAGGTGGGATTTCAGAATCCGGAGAAAAGTGATGTTACGGTGAGAAGAACGGAAGGTCTTTCAAAGCAGGCTGAATCATGCGTCAGTCAGTTGATTCCTGTTCGTTTCTCCAAGCAACACAACAGGGAGGAAGAGTTTATAAAGACTGGACAGCAAGCGAAGAGGTCAGACACTTATTTTGGGGTCCCCCACCCCCTCTTCCCCATCTATTCATGCAGACCAAGGTTTCTGTTTGCAGCTAGCATG
Organism: Protobothrops mucrosquamatus; assembly: GCF_001527695.2. NCBI lineage: Eukaryota > Metazoa > Chordata > Lepidosauria > Squamata > Viperidae > Protobothrops > Protobothrops mucrosquamatus. The sequence goes on along the minus strand of NW_015391619.1, from coordinate 4,824 downwards.
CCTTCACTTTCTTTAGTTAAACCAACATTGCATTGTCTTGCAATGTCTTGCAAACAAGAATTACTAATAAAGGAGCCTAGGTAACATCATCAGTGCTAGAAGGGAGTGGGGTTTGCAGAGAGGAGTAGGAGTAGGAGTAGGAGGATGACGACGACTGCAGGGTCCTTGGTGTTCTCTGAGCTTGGTTGTTTTCTTGCAGACGTTTTATGACCCAACTAGGTAACATCATCAGTGCTAGAACAGAGTGGGGTTTCCTTCTGGTGCTCTCTTCTAGCATTGATGATGTTACCTAACTGGGTCATGAAAACCACCAAGCTCAGGGAACACCAATGACCCCATAGTCTTTCTCCTTCACTCTGCAAACCACACTGCCTTCTAGCACTGATGATGTTACCTAGTTGGGTCATGAAACATCTGCAAGTAAACAACCAAGCTCAGAGAACACCAAAAACAAGAATTACTTCTAGGTGATAGTAGACTTCGAAGGCTGTCCACAAAGTTGGTTTTTCTTTTTACATTTAGCCCGGCTTTCCTTCTCTCACCCAGCCCACTTGTTATATTTTAATCCTGAGCTTGAAGAGGTCTATGGTTTGTACGAAACCCTGTTCGTCTAGAGTACCGTGTGTGTCCCACAAAATGAATATGAATAGTTATGACTTGTGCATAACAAAGACAAAAGATTCGGTTTTATCAAATGTAAACAGATGTGCACTGAATTACTTCAAAAGACATGTAATTATCCCGCCCATCTGAAGATAAGCTCAAAGCACTGCATATTTTGCCCATTGTAGTGCGTCAATCTTTGTCCAAAATCAGGGAATGAGCTTTATGGTTGAATGGGATTTCAATCCAGCACTTGATCCGTTGAAACGTACTAGATATCCGGGACAGAAAACGAGAGCCTAATCTTGGTCTCCTGGAGAGAGCAGCATCCGCTGACTTAGTAGATCAGAAATAATCAAAATAAATTATAAAAGACTTTCCCCATTCCACACGGTGTGATGGATGGAAGTTCAACAGACTTTAAACTGGAGAACAGATCCATTTGTCTCCGACTAGCTGAGTGGTGTTGCCTCTTAGGAAGAGCGCAGAGAAGAGCAACAAAGATGATCAGGGGACTGGAGGCTAAAACATATGAAGAATGATTGCAGGAATTGTGTATGTCTAGTCTAGAGAAAAGAAAGACGAGGGGTGACATGATAGTGGCATTCCAATATCTCAGGGGCTGCCCCAAAGAAGAGGGAGTCAAGCTCTTCTCCAAAGCACCTGAAGGCAGGAGAAGAAGCAACGGATGGAAACTAACCAAAGAGAGAAGCAATCTAGAACTAAGGAGAAATTTCCCGACAGTTAGAACAATTAAGCAGTGGAACAATTTGCCTCTAGAAGTTGTGGATACTCCAACAATGGAAGTTTTTAAGAAAAGACTGGACAACCATTTGCCTGAAATGGTCTAGAGTTTCCTGCCTGAGCAGGGGGTTGGACTAGAAGACCTCCAAGGTCCCTTCCAACTCTGTTATCCTGCCTCTTTGGCAACTTTCTACAGGTCAGTTACGTCAAGGATATAAGTAAATTGTTCCAGTACAAATCACTGCAAACAAAGGCCCAGGTTTCTTATAATCTCTTAGAGAGGATGCAAAACAACAAAACTGATAGGGAAAAAGGAGGTGCAGATGGAATCCGCTGGTGTAGCAATTGTTCATTTGCTCCTGTTTCTATCTTTGGCTGACAGGAGTCTTTTTTTTTCCCCTGTGCCATTTATGGTCTCAGTGATACGGTGGCCACCCATAATGTAGCCATCCCAAAAAAGTATTCCTTTCATTAAAGCCAACGTGCAATTTGTTGGTGCCGGTCTCCTGTAAAAAAAAACAAGTCAACAACCCAATTCACAGTCATCTTCAGTTAGATTGGATAGGTGTCTCTCTCTTCTGCCTGGGTGGCGCTCACAAGTACAATTGCTGAAAAATACGGTGCTTTTGTGATTTTTTAAAATATCTCTCTCTATATATCTACTGTATATCTATCTATCTATCTATCTATCTATCTATATCTCTCTATCTCTCTATCTCTCTATCTCTCTATATCTCTCTATATCTATCTATCTATCTATCTATCTATCTATCTGTATCTCTCTCTATCGCTATATATATATCTATATATCTATAATCTATCTATATCTATCTATATATCTATCTGTCTATATCTATCTATCTATATATCTATAATCTATCTATATCTATCTATATATCTATCTGTCTATATCTATCTATCTATATCTATCTATCTATCTATCTATCTATCTATCTATCTATCTATATCTCTATATCTATCTATATCTATATCTATCTGTCTATATCTATCTATCTATTATATCTATCTATCTGTATCTCTCTCTATCTATCTATATCTATATATCTATAATCTATATCTATCTATATATCTATCTGTCTATATCTATCTATCTATCTATCTATCTATCTATCTATCTATCTATCTATCTATCTATCTATCTATCTCTCTATATCTCTATATCTATCTATATCTATATCTATCTGTCTATATCTATCTATCTATCTATCTATCTATCTATCTATCTATCTATCTATCTATCTATCTATCTATCATATCTATCTATCTATCTATCTATCTATCTATCTATCTATCTATCTATCTATCTATCTACCTACCTACCTACCTACCTACCTACCTACCTATCTATCTATAGATATAGATAGATATTAGTTTTTTATAATCACAAATGCTTGATATTTTGTCAGCAATATATTGTCTGGATTTCAATACCTAACTTGCTAATACATATTAAGTTCCTTTCTCTCTACCTCGTTTTTTCTAGCCAATGATAAAAGGTATCCATGTTCTAAAATAAACGGAATCTTCTTTCTCTTTCATTTTCAATGTCAATCTATCCATTTCTGCACCCTCTTAAGATTTTTTTTTAATTAACTCTTCGTTGGTAAATCTTCATTTTTCCAATACAATTCTTGCTGCAGTTAATATGTGTAAAATTAAATATATACACTCTTTCTCATAATTTCCTACAATTACGCCTAACAAAAATAATTCTGGCTTAAACTCTCTATGTTTTTTCGTCATTTTCTCGTTGTTGTTGTTTTTAATGCATGCTCTGTGACATAATCTCAGTCCTTGGCTCCGTGGATTGGGGATTGAACGATCCGTGCTGTGTCCCCACTGCCATCTAAAACCGAGTCTTTTTTTAGTGTCCTTGCGACGGATTCGGTAAGAGCTGAACCGTTTTGCGCAGAGGTCGTGCAAAGCATTGTGACGCAGCCCGAGTACATGCTGGAACACCACAGGCGTAGTGTGGCAGGCTTAGCACTAGAGGATGTACTTTCCGTTGTTGATAAGAATGTATCGGACCCCAACGTAATCCAGCCAGAGATGCAGAAATGTCTCGGAATCAGTAGCAAACAACTGGCGACACGAAACGCTGACCCTTTGCAGATGTGAGCCTTTGTCCAATTCAGACGTTGCATCCTAATGTCCATATAAAAGTGTGTTGTGCAGGCTGCCCGGTGTGTGGAGTTGTGTATTAACATGCATGTAGGCTGGTAATGAGCCTTTGTTGTTAATAAATCTACGCCGGGCCCAGCCATTGGGCTGGGTGAACGGTGGTTCAAGAAAACGGATAATATTCTTGAGAAATTCGGTGTAAACTTAAGTCACCGGGATTCTCCTCTGGAGATCCGCAAATCGCAGCTTATAAATTGTATAATCTTGCAGAAATAGAACACAGCATTTTCACTTGCAGGATCCCTCAAGTGCTACAGGGTAAAGTTGTGGATCCCTGTACGCATTAATTATCACAATAGGACACGTGTAGCAACTGCATGGGTGGCTGATCTCAACAACACAGGTAGTCCTCGATTCTTCAAAGGTTCATTTAGTGACCGTTCAAAGTTACAACGGTACTGGGGAAAAAGTGACGCAGGACCGTTTTTCACACTTACGACCGTCGCAGCTTCCCCGTGGTCAGGTGATCAAAATTCAGACTTGGCGACTGACTCGTACTTATGACGGTCGCCGTGTCCCGGGGGAGTCACGTGATCCCCTTTTGCGAGCTTCTCAATGAGCAAAGTCCACGGGGGAAGCCAGATTCATTTAACGACCGTGTTACTAATTTAAACACTGCAGTGATCCACGTAAAAACGAGGCAAAATTCACTTAGCAAATGTTTCGCTTAGCTAGCAGAAATGTCGGCCTCCCCTGAGGCCGTGCGCCGAGGACTACCTGTATAATATTATTATTATTATTATTATTATTATTATTATTATTATTATTATTATTATTATTATTATTATTATTATTATTATTATTATTATTATTATTGCTTTTATTTTCTCAGCTTATCTATTAGGAACTGCTTTCGGTCTTCACTTGCACGGTGTGGCTTGCTAACAGGATAATTCCGAATTCTAAACATTTGGGTTAATTAAAAAGAACACTGCTTAAAGAAAAAAAAAATCAACGTTCTACGGAGGGAGAGAACAAAGTTCTATTGCGTGCGTATTTTTTCTGACGTGTTAATGCTCTCCTGCCTTTTTACGCTTCCGTTTCAGAGGAAAAGTGATCATTTTCACTGCGGCCAAATGCCCAAATTGAATCCTTCGTTACCATCCCGGCCCAACTTCTCTAATTTTATATTTGATTTTATAGATCCGGCTGCCGAACCCCTGTGTCTGATGAGGCAGAGTAAGTTGTCGTGTGTGCTCTTTGGGCACCTGAAAACCACTCAAGCTGCATGCTTTCTGTTACTTACTACTAATTTACAATGCAGCTGGTTCCCTT
>NW_015391618.1:21487-24034 GCF_001527695.2 Protobothrops mucrosquamatus | reverse complement strand
TAATGTAAGCATACACATTCATAGGTCAGTGATTTAGAGTTACTATTAGTAATGGAATTCAAATTACTTCCTATGCCAGTTTTCCTTCAGAAACCCAAAGTGAGGAATAAAGCAATAAAACAGTAGGGTAGGGAGAAGAATCATCTCCCATAAATCAAGAGGAGGAAGCAGAAGGCCAGACACCAAAAGTTAAAAAAAATCTGATTGTATATCCATGGGACTGTTGTACTAAGACAGGGGTGTCAAACTGCTGGCCCATGGGCCAGTTGCATCATGCAGAGGCCGTGCCCACCCCAGCTCTGGCAGTGTGAAAAAAGTTGTGATAGATACGTCGTGACACGTCACGTGACGTGGTGAGTTTGACACCTGTGTACTAAGATAATATTTGATGGCGTTATGTCTCTGATCTCGGTTTGATTTAAATGATTGCACTCAATGGACAACTGATTTTTGCTATTTAGGAGATACGCAATTTCAATGGTGGCTCTTGGCCTCTATCTTCAAACAGAGATTCAGTCAGGTTAGTCTTTCTTGAGCTTCAGGAAAGTGGAAAAGGTCTGCACTATCTACATGAAGGGCTGTTGTCAAAGAATGGGCTGCACCTTACAAGAATTGGGCAGAATATGTTGAAAAAATGACTGGCTCAATATATCAGGAGGGCTTAAAACTAAAAAATGAAGGGGAAGGGTGATCAATCTTTAGGATCTTTAGGACTTAATTCCAAGCACAAACCCCAAGACAAGCAATCAAACAATAATAATAATAATAATAATAATAATAATAATAATAATAATAATAATAATAATAATAATAATAATAATAATAATAATAATAATAATAATAATAATAATAATAATAATAAAGTTGGAAGGGACCTTGGAGGTCATCGAGTCCAAACCCTACACCATTTCAGACAAATGGCTGTCCAGTCTCTTCTTAAAAACTTCCAGTGTTGGAGCATTCACTGCTTCTGGAGGCAGGTTGTTCCATTGGTTAATTGTTCTAACTGTCAGGAAGTTTTTTCTTAGTTCTAAGTTGCTTCTCTCCTTGATCAGTTTCCATCCGTTGCTTCTCGTCCTGCCTTCAGGCGCCTTGGAGAATAGCTTGACTCCCTCTTCTTTGTGGCAGCCCCTGAGATATTGGAACACTGTAGGAGATATAGGAAGCATACCAGGGGTCATCCATAAAGAAGTCTGGGGAACAAAAAGGGTGAACCTTTTTGTAAGTAATAGTACACGAGGGCAGGTATGATATCATTGCCATTACTGAAACTTGGTGGGATGAAACACATAACTGGAAGGTACTGATGAAATGATGCAAACTATTGAAAAGAAACATAACAGAAGAGGAGGTGGAATTGCATTATATGTACTAGATCACTTCCTCTCTACAGTGATGCACGCAACAAAGGATGAAGACCTCCTAGAATGCATATGGGTCAACGTAAAAGGAAAAAAGCATGACACTGCTATATGTATAGACTACCAGCCATCCAACCAAGCAGAAGAAATGGGTGAACTTTTTACAATTTCAGTGGCCGCTCTGTGCCCCATCTGCTACAAGAGATTCAGTCAGGTTAGTCCTTCTTGAGTTCCTGGAAAGTGGAAAAGGTTTACCCGTTCTCTTTGACACAGGAAGAAAGTGTGGTGTAATTGAAGTGGGGCACATAATAATTCAATTTACATTGGGAAGATGAGTTTTAAAACTTTGTAACGAAAATAAATACTCAGAAGAAGGGGAGCATATAAACAGAATAGAAATACAGAATGCCAAATATACAGAGTGTGTTTATATGGTGCGGTAGCAAAGTTAGCCCCAGTAGATAATTTGCTATGTAAATTACATGACACAATTTATAAGGGGAATGATTTTTGGTATACTCTGTATATGTGAAAATAAAATAATTTTTATTTTCTTTTGCTGAAATGGGCAAGATCTAAATGTTTTATTTACTAACATTCAGTTAAGTTCCCAAATAGTTTTACCCTTTTTCTTTCCTCCAACTTGATCTTTGTATTCCATGTTCGTTCATTTGTTCATTCGTTCATTCATTTATTTATTCATTCCAGTGTCTTATTCAGAAAAGGCTTAGGCAACATGCTTATAAACATGGATAATGAACCCAACCAGAAATTTTTTTAAAGACACTTTGGATTAAAATAAAAATTGTGAGAAATTGTTGGGAAGTAATATCCACTTAAATACATAAGTTTACTTCTGTCTTGATTACTGGGCCTCACTGGGGACAACAAAGAAGACCGCTGCTGCGCGAGCTGCATTGGCTGCCGGTGGCCTTCCGGGTGCGCTTCAAGGTGCTGACCATCATCTTTAAAGCGCTCCATGGCATTGGACCTGGATATCTTCGAGACCGCCTCCTGCTGCAGATTACCTCCCATCGGCCTGTACGCTCCCACAGAGTGGGTCTCCTCAGGGTGCCGTCGGCCAGACAGTGCCGGCTGGCGACCCCAAGGGGGAGGGCCTTCTCTGTGGGAGCTCCCACCCTCTGGAATGAACTACCCCCAGAGATCAGGGTGATCCCTGATCTCC
>NW_015391618.1:17121-20745 GCF_001527695.2 Protobothrops mucrosquamatus | reverse complement strand
GCCTTCTCTGTGGGAGCTCCCACCCTCTGGAATGAACTACCCCCAGAGATCAGGGTGATCCCTGATCTCCCTTCCTTCCGCCGCGCCCTTAAGACATGGTTATTCCAGCTTGCGGGACTGGCCTAGGGGAAAATTTTTAGTGGGGGTTTTAACATAATTTTAAATTACTTAGACCAATTATGAATATTTGTTTTTTAATCATGTTTTAATCTGTAGTTTTGATATTTTGTATTTTTATGTGGTTGTTAGCCGCCCTGAGTCCGCAGGGAGAAGGGCGGGATATAAATATAAATAATAAATAAATAAATTAATTAATTAATTAAGAATAAAAGGATGGCTGATTGTAATTAACAAATATTTTCTGATTAGTCACATAACGTTATTTCCAATTATTTAGTGGACAACACTTTTTTGCATTTCAGGATTTATTTTAAAAATCAGATTAAATACAAAAATATATCAAAATCACAGAGCCCAATCTCCACATAAATCAGCAGTTCTTCTGCCTCATTATATTCTCTTTACAATTCAGATTTGGCATCAGTAGGATAATGTAGCATTTAGGGAAAAAGATGCAAGCCAAGAGACCAGCTCCAGAGGCCAAGATGGAGAAGATCTCCACGGCCACCATGGACTTCCCTTTGGTGCTCAGGTAGGTGGGGATGAAGGTGATCCAAACACTACAGAAGACCAGCATGCTAAAAGTAATGAACTTGGCTTCATTAAAGCTGTCAGGCAATTTCCTGGCCAGAAATGCCACTGTGAAACTCATAAGGGACAGGAAACCAAGGTAGGCAAGGACAGCATAAAACATTGAAATTGAACCTTCCTTACATTCTATGATGGTCTGTCCTACCAAGGAGTGGAAATCCATGTTGAGAAATGGGGGAGAAGTTGCCAGCCAAGTGGCACAAAGAAATGCTTGAACCAGGGGACAGCCTAAGACAATGGAGGTGGTCAGTGGTTTTCCTAAGAGTTTCCTTGTCTTGTTCCCTGGCTTGGTAGCCATGAAGGCCAGAACCACCAAGACAGTTTTTGCCAACACAGAGGAAACTGCAACGGAAAAGAGAATGGCAAAGGCAGATTGTTGAAAGAGACAGGTGACCTTCCGAAGTTGACCAATGAAGAGGAAGGAGCAAAGGAAGCAGAGCAGGAGGGAGACCAGGACGATGTAAGTGAGATCTCGGTTATTGGCCTTGACAATTGGTGTGTCATCATGTTTACGGAAAATCACCAGGACAGAAATTGTGACCAGGGAAAGGAAAATAGCTAAAGAAGCTAAAGCATATCCCAGAGGGTCTTGATAGGCAAGGAAGTGGAGCTTCTTGTCAATACAGTGGACCTTATCCTTGTTTGGGTATTGGTTTTCTGGGCAAGGATCACATTCAGCTGCATCTGAAATCAAGTTGTTTATGTAAGGTTTTAAGAGTCATTTGCCATGAGCATTATCCCACTCTCAGGGGTGACATTACTGTCCTCTTTGTGCTATGGCCAGCTCCCAAAGGAAGTGATGGAATGACCTAGTGTGAATTTCATGGTGGATCAAAAAAGGCCAATCCTCCTTCTTTGTTAATGATCCTGGGATAGATTAGTCAGAGAGATGGATCTATTCATCTCCAGCTGGCCTGGTCAATTTGCTATGGAATAAAGGCCCTGTGAATTCAATGGACACTTACATGACTACTGTGGTTTTCAGTATCCGAGTGATTGTTTCCCCCCCATTTCATACTGGAACTACAAAAAGACTGATCTATCTATCAGCCAGAAAGCTTGCTCTTTGTTGCTTGTGTATACATTATCTTTTCATCTGTGCTGAGAATGTCCAAAATGCAACAGGGGAAGACATAAAAAGGTGCACTGGATATCATGAGAGGGAATGGTCTCTTTTCCTAATCCTAACTAATTTATGGAGGAAATTGGTTACAAGGAGAAGGATATAAAATTGTACACTGGTATTCTGAAAAGGGAAGGAAGTATTTTACGGGGAAAATTGTACCCGGAACGTTGAAGCATATCAATTCTATGAACAATGATTTTTAACCATCAATATTTTTATTTACAGAATAGTTCACTGATCCTGGAAAGTCTATATTTGAAGTCTGCTCTACCTGTTTGATCAGAAATGCTCCCATCTGAACAAGGGGCACAATGGTAGCAGCAAACCTGCTCACCCTCTGGGACACGTCTCCTCTCTCCTGCATGGCATCTCTTCCTACTACACCTGGCAAAGGGCATCTTCTAAAAGAGAAAAGAGAAATGCTTGAGATGACTGAAACAATGGACATGCTTTACTTATCCATTTCCACAGTCTGTGTCCATCTTCAGATAAGATTCACCAGGGTCTATCAGAAACCAGGTAGACTTCCTGGGGGAATTCAGCTCAGTGGCACTACAGACCCACTTGTGGATGCTGGAGATTGGCGCTCAGATTTTAGCATGCAAAGGAAGACTCGTGACATTGAGCTTTTATGAAACAATAAAGCATGAGAAGCCAACTGTACATTGTGAAGAAAACAAGTTCTTGGAGGAGTCGGTGTGTGTTAGAAAAATAGAAATGCAGAAGGAATGTGTGTTAATTGAGGCAACCTTGAAGAACTTGGTTCTCTGTATGATTGATCAATGTTTCTGTTGCCATGTAACTGATATATATCAGTTGTAACTTGAGGTTTGCCAATTATGAAAATCTATACTTAGGTCTTCCATTACCTGTCCATAGGTATGACTGTATTTTCTTCCACTTTCTTGAAGTGTTTAAATTTGAGTGCCCCCTATTGCTTCTTGGAGGAAATTCCTCCTGTGCATACTATTAAATTGAAAGAAAAATGTCGCATTGAGTCTCTATTATTGGGTTTGGGGTCCCATGTTTGATTTTACAATTGGGGTTGTTCTTAGAAATCACTGTGGCCTGCTCTAATTGCCAACTCGGTTACAAGAAGTTTTTCCCAATCCTGAGACAAATCAGACCTCAAATATTACAGCTTTTTCACCAAATGTCATGCTGTCATCTTTCCTGATTCAATAGTTTTGATTTCCAGTTAGGATGTTCTGCATCCCCAGGAGAGAATGAATCTTCCAGCTCACCTTTGTAGGCCAGACAATTGCATCAGAGCGAATGGCGACATCCTGACCTGGGGGAGCCCCAGGATTTATTTGTCCAACTTTGAGAGTGACAATTGATCGATTGGGGAGGCGAGCCCAATTGAGAAGGTCATAATGAGCAGATCCCAGTCCTTTTTCTGAGAAGGAGACTTCATCTCCAGCACTGTTGTTGAAGTGGACATTCATCAAATAAGGAAGAAGCTGAAAGAAAAGTGGCCTTCAGAAATTGGAGTAGTTCGTTGAAAACCATAGATAAAGCATCCTGGCTTCTATCAATTTGTGACTTCTTGGATATAAAACAGGTTATGTATAAAACAAACACAGGATCTGTCAAAAATAATTCAAATGCCTGTACACCAATGCACAAAATATGAGGTATAAGCAGTGTGAATGAGAAATCCAACAACATGAAGGCAGATACGATACATTTGCCATTACAGAAACTTGATGGGATGAAATCCATGAATGGGATATGTAACAGAGCTAATGAAAGAGAAGGTGGAGTTGATCTAAATATAAGAAATA
>NW_015391618.1:13899-15852 GCF_001527695.2 Protobothrops mucrosquamatus | reverse complement strand
GAATGCATTTGGGTCAATATAAAAGGAAAACGAAGAATGACATTGCCATAGGTGTATACTACAGGCCACCCAACCAAACAGAGGAAATAGATGGACTTTTTGCTAGTCAATTAACTGAGATATGTAGGAAGCACACCACAATAGTAATGGGGGACTTTAATTACCCTGACATCAACTGGGAGACAAACTCTGCACCTAGGGGAAGATCAAAGATATTATTGACAAATCTAGCAGACAACCTTATCTCCCAAAAGGTAGAGAAGGAATTAGATGGTCAGCCATATTGGGCTTAATTCTCACTAAAAGAGATGAAATGATGGAAGACATTGAAGTTACAGGAACCTTGGTAGGAGGAACCATGTAATATTGAAATTCAACATTATGCAAACACAAAAAATAGAGCAAAGTCATAAAACATAGAACATAGAATAATAGCCTTGGGAGGGACTTTGGACTTTAAGACAGCTGGTTTCAATAAAAGAAAGCTAGGGAAGAATTCTGTGGATGAGCAAAAAATCTGCAAACACCTGGTCATAACCAAAAGCCAACATGGGTTTGTGAAAAACAGATCATGCCACATAAATTCTATTTCATTCTTTACAATGTGACACAATTAGTGAAATGCTGTGGATATAATTTACTTGGACTTCAGTAAGACATTTGATAAAAAAAGACCACAACCTATTACTGTTTTTTTCTTTTAGGAAATTTCTCCTTAATTCTTCATCAGTGATTTAAAAGAGGGGATAAAAGGGGAATTCATCAGATTTGCAGACAACACTAAGCTGGCCGGAATAGCCAACACTCCAGATGATATGTTCAAGTCATAGAAGGATCTCGACATACTTGAATACTGGGCCCTATCTAACAAAATGTAATTCAATGGTGAAAAAAGTAAGGTTCTACATTTAGGTAAGAAAAACAAAAACAAATGCAGAGATATAGAATAGGTGGTACCTGGCTCAATAGGGGTAACTGTGAGAGGGATCTTGGAATCCTAGTGGTCAATCACTTAAACATGAGCCAGCAGTAGGCTTCATCAGCCAAAACAACAACAACAATGCAGTCTTTGGGTAAATTAACAAAGGGACAGAATCAAGATCATGTGAAATGTTAGTACTACTTTATAATCCCTTGGTAAGACCACACTTGGAATACTGCATCTGGTTTTAGTCTCCACAAAGTAAAAAAGATGCTGATACTTTAGAAAACATGCAGAGAAGAGCAACAATGATATTTAGGGGACTAGAGGCTAAAACATATGAAGAACATTTGCAGGAATTAGGTATGCCTAGTTTAGTGAAAAGAGGGAGTAGGAGTGACATGATAGCAGTCTTACAATATCTCAGGGGTTGCCACAAAGAAGAGGGAGACAACCTATTCTCCAAAGTACCTGAGGACAGGAGAAGAAGCAACAGATGGAAACTAGTCAAGAAGAGGAACAATCTAGAACTAGGGAGAAATGTCCTGATGGTTAGAACATTTAATTAGAGGAACAAGATGCTTCCAGAAGTTGGACTTCCGGTGGTGACAGCTGGCATCGCATGGCGGCTTTTTTAGCTGCTCCGTCCGGGAGCGTGTCAAAGCTTGTAGAGACAGCGTCTTTCAGCTGTCTCTCGGCTAGGAACCTCGTCCCTCGGGCAAAGAGGGGGAGGTGAGTAAGTCCGGATAGGGCTAGAGCTTCCTTTCGCCCCGGTTTTGTTTTAATTCGGGGTGAAAGATGTTAGCTCGCCCGGAGCCTGGACAATCTCCATGCCCCGAGACGCCTTCGCTCCTTGCTTGTGGAGCGAAGCCAGATGCAGCTCCCACCTCTGCGATCGAAGGTATTGGATTTAAAATTATAAGCAGACAGATCTGAACAGGAACTGAATTGTAATGGATTATCGGGACTTTAACTTTGAAAATTATTAACATCTTCTTTACTTACTGAGGATTTAAAGTGAGAGAAAATGG
>NW_015391618.1:0-13168 GCF_001527695.2 Protobothrops mucrosquamatus | reverse complement strand
AAATGAACTTAGGATGTTTAAGGATATATATAAATATAATTGTATTATTTTAAAGGATTTAAATAAGAAAAATAAGATATTAGATGATTAATATTATATATGCAAGCAATTATATTATTAAAGAATTTAAAATTTGTATTTACTGGGATTAAGATATTTGAATGATTATAAGAGAAATGGTAGAGTTTATTTTTTTTTTAGATGTCTGGATTTGGGGAAGATGGATAATTTTGGTTTTGAGTTAAAATGGAGTTTAATTGTTGTTTTTTGTTTTTTAATTATTTGAGTTAAAGTTTTTTTTTAAAACTGATTGCTTTATGAGGTGTTGAATCCTGTTTTAGTTCTGGGAAGTCGGGGAGGGGAGGGGTTTAAGCGGAAATTATAAATTGATGTAATACATAATTATAAGTATATAATGGAATTGTAATAGAGGATATTCCCGGCAGGTTACCCAAATTGCACTCGACCTGGTGGTTAAGAAGGCGAAAGGGATGTAGAACGGTAGGAGGAAAGAGGAGAGGTTGTGGGGTCAGGCGGAGGAAAGAGAGGGAAAGTGGATAAGAGTGGAGGCAAGGTGGGGACTGCCGGGAGTATTCGGAAATATTTTGAGTAATTTTTTTTTTTTTTTGTGGAGTTTGTAGATGCATCATTTGTATTTGTTGTTTAATTCAAAATAATAAAAAATTTTATATATATATATATATATAAAAAAAAGATGCTTCCAGAAGTTGTTGGTGCTCCAAGACTACAGGTTTTTAAGAAGAGATTGGGCAACAATTTTCTGAAATGGTGTAGGCTTTCCTGCTTGAGCAGGGGGTTGGACTAGAACTCCTCCAAGGTTCCTTCCAATTCTGTTTTTCCTGTGATGGTCATTATTTTAGAAGATCGATGTATGTCTGAGAAGATAGAGTTGTTCTGTTGGTGGAGATTTGAGCAATCAGTAGTGCTGAGCTACTTCCCCATTACAAAATTCCTCTTTATCATTGGGCATTTATATCATGGCTTATTCAACTCTACATTTACTAGAATGATATCTATATAAAAATATTTTAATGCCACACTGATGAAGACAATCATGGAATGCTTTTCCTCCTGTGATAGTTGTTTTCAGACATTTTAAAATTTTTCTTTCAAATGTAAATGACAAATGCACTTTAGGAATGATTAAATAATTTATTTCAAAACAGTGTAGAATTCCACTGATAATCTGATAGACAGGAGAGCAGGATACATGAAGTGCCTGTCCTGGGTTATCACTTCAGCACCCAGAAAGGTCCAAAATAGAGCATTTGATTAAAAAAAATCTGTTGAATTTTAGACCAGGAAGAGGTTGGATTCAGACTATATGTCGTGATTCCGTGCCAGCCTGTGTTCCCAACAGCTGAGTCTGGGGAATCTGAGGAGGAGGTGGAGGAGGCATTTGAAGAGCCATCTGTCAAGTCTGCTAACATTGGATGTTAGCAGACTGTGGAAGGAGGGAGGGAGTTGTGCTTATCGCGAGAGCTAGGATGGGGGGGTGTTTCAGTCTTTGGCTTTACCTTGTTCGTGCCAGATTATGTAACCCATTAAAGGATTCTTTAAGGTAATTAAGCCTCAAAGTTCTTTGAAAAGTTATTTCTTTCGGAACCATGACACCATCAGGGTCAGAGGGAGGCTCTGATGAATTACAAGACTCACAGTCTGATGAAGAGCCTGGGCCCTCCAGTCATGTTCCTGATGAAGCTCAGCTGTGTGGGGAGAATGAGTCAGACTTGGAGGATTCACACCTGATGGACATGATGATTGATGCTCGTAGACGCCGGCAATTAGCGAGAGCAGATCAGCAGCAGTCAATACGACAACTCCAGGGGAGGAGGAGAAGGCACTGAGAGGCAATGCCTTGGGACTGCTGTATAAAAAGGGAAGGTGTGGGCGGTGCTGGTTGCTGAAGGCAACCGTTGCAAAGTATTTCATGGGATCATGTTCTGTTAGTCTTGCTGGTGACTACTTCTCTGCTTTGTATGGTTTCATGTGGACAATTTCCTCCATTTGGATTGTGTTTTGCTGCTTTTGTTTCTGGACTATTTGGCAGGTTGGTTACCCATATTAAAAGGGGTTTGTTTTCTTCTGAGTCTCCAGCCTATTTTCTCAAAAGGGGTTTTGTCCTTGTGCCTTTAACAAGGACGGCCATAGGCTGGGACAGAACAGGAACTAGGCTGAAAACTGTCATCGCACCATAAAGGAAGAAGCAAGATAGATTCATTTTATGCAGACTGGGATAGAACACTATATACTGAGAGAAAATGAGGTTATTCTGGAAATATGAACCCCAGGACTTCAACTGCCTTGTTGAAGCATCTTGCACCAACACACCCAAATTGTCATCTGGTTCTGGGGTAACAGCTCCTTCCTGAAACTTTAGGCAAACTTTGAACTCCTTTCAGGATATTTCCTCTATAGATCTTAGAGACAACTGGTCTGCAGTTCTTCTCTTTTCCCCCTTCTGCCCATTTTCAACTGAACATTATACTAAATTGAGATTTGTTTTTCATATATTGCTGTTTTAATTGGTCTAAAGTACATTGATATAGTGGCATACAGATATTTAATGAATGTTTCAAATATTACAGATGGGAAGTTTCCTCTCTAAGATCTATGGACTGAATAAAAAGTGTTAGAGATTACCTGCCAGGACTGAACACTAGAGATCCTCTTTCCAAACTTCATCATGGCTGGTCGTGATCCAGATCCATACAGTGCATGTAAAGCATGTGCCAGAGCATAAATGGCATTGTAGATATTGTAACTTTCACCAGTCATGCTTGTTTGAAATATGTAGGTTGGCAGATTCCATAAATTCTCTTTTCCTGTACAATATTTCTTCCATTTTACAAAATAGTCACCTGGTTTGTGGAATTCACAGCCAAAGACCCTTTCCCACCACAGTGGGAGAATCATATCTCTTTGTGGGTTCAAAGGGTCTAAAGAGAGGAGGAAATTGCTGAATTCTGGGATAATACCACTGTGATCCCTAAAATGCAGAGACCCATGCAAGTGTTTTAAAGCTCGCCTGCTATTTTGAAGATGGGTTGTATGTGGTTTCCAATAGGAAGTTAAGATCCAAACTTTTCGACATGGACTTTTACCAAATGAATTAAAGTTCAGAGCCAAAAGAAATGTTTGAACAATGTCAGGTTCTGCAAAGGAAAGAATGACTTCAATATTAGCCCATATTTCCGAATGTGAAGTGAATTTCTGCACTTCTGCCTTAGAAACATCCTCTTTCACCATTTGAGTGAAGGCCAAGCAGATCTCCTTCTCCATGAGCATTGGGCTCAGAGTTGAGAGGAATTGTTCTCCCCTCTCACTTTCAGAGGCAATAAAACCAACCCAGTTCCACTGGAAATACAGAAGCAGACGGACTAAACCCACCAATTGAGGAAATTCCTTGTGACTAATCCGGAAGGAGGAAGGATAAACTCTTCGGTCTCCATGTATGAACTCAAAGCCAATACTGAGCTGGAAAAAATGAGAATCTTCTTTAAAAGACAAAAGTAAAGATTGGTGGTGACTTCAAGGATCCCCATTCTGCAGTTTATTAACTCAATCAGTCAAGCGGAGTCATTTTGAGAGAATGAAAAAAACACCTGTGAATAATATATTAGAAAGGAATTCCTCTTGGCAAGTACATAAATAATATTAATATTAATATTAATATTAATATTAATATTAATATTAATAAATATTAATATTAATAAATATTAATATTAATATTAATATTAATATTAATATTAATATTAATATTAATATTAGTATTAGTATTAGTATTAGTATTAGTATTAGTATTAGTATTAGTATTAATATTAATATTAATATTAATATTAATATTAATATTAATATTAATATTAATATTAATATTAATAATAATAATAATAATAGTAGTAGTAGTAGTAGTAAAGTTGGAAGGGACCTCTTAGAGATCATATAGTCCAACCCCCTGCTCAGGCAGGAAACCCTACACTATCTTGGACAAATGGCTTTCCAGTCTCTTCTTAAAAACTTCCAGTGTTGGAGCATTCACCATTTGTGGAGGCGGGTTGTTCCACTAGTTAATTGTTCTAACTGTCAGGAAGTTTCTCCTTAGTTCTAGGTTGCTTCTCTCCTTGATTAGTTTCCATCCGTTGCTTCTTGTCCTGCCTTCAGGTGCTTTGGAGAATAGCTTGACTCCCTCTTCTTTGTGGCAGCCCCTGAGATATTGGAAGACTGCTATCATGTCCCCCCTCGTCCTTCTCTTCATTAAACTAGACAGACCCAATTCCAGCAGCCTTTCCTTATATGCTTTGGCCTCCAGTCCCCTGATCATCTTTGTTGCTCTTCTCTGTACTCTTTCTAGAGTCTCAGCATCTTTTTTACATAGCTGGTTTATTTATCCCCACATGGCAGGGGATGAAAAGTTAGTTTCCAACTTCTCCCATAGTTCTTAACAATGTGCAGGAGACTTTCTCAAGATGTTAGGCTGCCTTAAACTCTATAGGAGTATTGTCCAAAAACCAGTTAGAGCCAGAAAACCTGGCTGCTGTGTATTTCTTATGAAGTGGACTTTCTTCATTGTTGACTATTGTTGGAAAGATACCAACATTCATCATAAACCTCTGGTCTTGGTAAAGTAACAAGAATTGATGCATGGTGTGGAGTCAAACAGAGGACCCAAAGCAAATAATCAAAGCTTTTGTTTAACTCCTTCCAAATACTGAGAGAGACCCCACCCAACTAAAGGATACACTTGTATTTATACATCTAAGAAAGGCAGAGGAGACTAATGCATAAGCAACAGAGGATGTATTAATTGGTCAGGGATTTCGAGTTACTATAAGTAGAGGAACTCAGCTTACCGCCTGCACTGGTTTTCCTTCAGAAACCCAAAGTGAGGAATAAAGCAATAAAGAATAGGGTAGGGAGGAAAACATCTCCCATAAATCAAAAGGAGGAAGTAGAATGCCAGACATCAATAGTTAAAAAAAATCGATTGCAGATCCATGGGACTATTGTCCTAACATAATAATTTGTGTCATTATGTCTCTGTCTCTCAGTTTGATTTAATTGATTGCACTCAACTTAGAACTGGTTTTTGCCACATAAGAGGTATACAGTTTCAGTGGCCACTCTCTACCCCATTTCTTAGAAGAGATTGTCAATTTAGTCTCTTAAGGTAAAGGTCTAATTGTTCTGTCTGGAACAGGAAGAGGATGTGTTGAAATTAAAGTGGGGCTCCTATTAATTCAATTTTCAATTCAGAATAGAGCTGGAAGATAGCTTGGAGGTCTTTTAGTCCAACCCCCTGCTCAAGCAGAAGACACTATATCAGTGATGGCAAACCTTTTAGATACCAAGTGCCCAAACTGCAAGCCAAAACCTACTTATGTATTGCCGGGTACTGTCTGGGCATGGCCACTGGGTGGGCGTGGCTACGGTCATCATGGCAGACTGGGTGAGTGTGGCCAGGGTGGGTGTGGCCACTTCAATGTTGCTCCTAGGGAGGGATGCCTATGGGGGTCGGGCAGGGTTGGGGGAGATCCAGGGGTCTCTGGTGGGTGGGGCAGTGGTCAAGAGGCTCGTCCTACAGGGTGAGGCGAGATGAGGGAGGGAGCAGGGTGGGCGTGCCATTGCCGTGGGGCAAGGCGAGGCAGGGACCAGGGTGGAGGCTAGTTGCAGACAAAGGGGGGCTCTGGTGAGGAGGAGGAGGAGGAAGAGGGTTTAAGCAAGCTTAGCAACCAGAGTGGGGAAACCCCCCCCCCAAAAAAATAAACATGCTTCGTGAGTAACCTAAAAGCATGACAGAAGAGACCAAAACCTGCTGCAACCACCCAGCAGATGGGAGGGGAATAAAAACCAATCAGCCCTCCCCAATCCTCAACAGAAATGCTCACGACAACGAATGCCTCAGATAGGGGGAAGAGCGCTGGCAGGCGGGTGTCTTGCTCAGCTGATGGCTTGGGGGGGGAAAGGGGCAGCTATACCCCCTCCCAAACACTGCCCTCTCACAAAAGCAGGATGAAAACTCCAAAAAGCGACAAGGAAAAAAAAGTTAAAACAGAAGAGTGTCTCGCGATGGTTTTCTTCCCCACTTCCTTCTAGCTGCCGTTTAAATATGTAAAGACCTACAAAAGAAAAAAACTTGGCTTTCTCTCATTTTAATTCAGAAGGCAGGAATGGGAGGATTGGAGGGGGGTTGTTTCAAAGGAAGGGAAAGAGAGGGGCTGGGGGAGTGCGGCAGGTAAACGGCAATGGCGCAAGGCTTCTGGCTATGCAGGGGGGCATTGAGGGCACGTTCTCTTTAAAAGAGCAAAATGAGGCAGAAAGTAAAAATCCCCCACTCACTCTACCTCCCCAAAACACAATAACAGAGCTTTCAATGATACAAACAACTTTTTATTGAAAGGTAAAAGTTTGCATTTGACATGCTTTTGAAGAATTAATGTGATTTTTGCTGTTGTATGCATGCTGATAATTTATCTAACCTTGGCTCATATTTTGTAAGTTTGAGAGCAACACATACAGCCCTCAGGTCATCTGTTAGTCTGTTTCTGATGTCAGATTTGAATAATTCAAAGCTGAAAACAACTGCTCACAAGCATAATATGACCTTCTGGATCCAGGATTTTATCAGATTTGGTTTGGATGATGTGGCACTACCCCAAAGAGCCGCAGTGCATAATCTGTGAGTCCTTCTGGTTTCACTACTCCTGCCCAAAGAGTGGATGAAAGTTGTAATTAGGAGGACCATTGCAGAGTTTTGTGTTGTGTGCCAGTTGCAGCCATTCTTGGCTCATGAGACTCTGGTCATTCACGCCCTGATCACCTTCTGAATGGATTATTGGAATGCACTCTACATGCACTGCCTAGAAGAGCATCTGGAAGCTTCCACTGGTGCAAATACAGCATTAATGTCTTACATGAATATGACCAGGTTATTTCACGATGCTCTATCAGGTTACATCTACCTGCCCCATCAGGCCTCCCAAGAACATCTTATGGGTTCTGTCTGCTAAGGAGTTCAGTATGATGGGAGTGTCAAACCTTCAAATGCTTTGAATTCAGTCATGTTTCTTCACTTTTTGGTTGCCACGGCAATAGGAGGGGGGAGATGCATTCTGTTAGTTTAGTCAAAACAAAAGTGGAAAGAGGGACACAAAAGTAAATCAGAATATCAGCAAATAGCCCGAGCTTGCAAAGACGAAGTGAGGAAAGCTAAGGCTCAAAATGAACTAAGGCTTGCAACCAAAGTCAAAAATAACAAAAAAAGCTTCTTTCAACATGTAAAAAACAAGAAAAAAGTGAAGGAAATGATTGGTCCATTAGTGGGTGAAAGTGGCAAGAAAGTGAAAAGCAACAGGGAGAAAGCAGAACTATTTAACTCGTTTTTCGCATCTGTCTTTACACAAAGGGAAAAAACAGACCAACCTACTGTATCAAAAATAGTGCCATAAAAAACAAAATAGAAATACAAGTTAAGATAGGCAAAAAAATGGTAAGTCCAGCCTAGAGTTCAAATCACCAGGACCAGATGGATTACACCCCAAGGTTCTTAAGGAACTGGCAGATGTAATCTCAGAACCACTGAACTATATTTTTCAAAGATTCTGGAGCACTGCGGAACTACCAGAGGATTGGAAAAGAGCTGATGTAGTTCCCATCTTCAAAAAAGGAAAAAAAAGGACCCAGGAAATTACAGACCTATCAGCCTGACCTCAATATCTGGGAAGATTCTGGAAAAGATAATCAAACAATGAATCAGCGAGCACATAGAGGCAAACAAAGTCATTACTAAAAGCCAACACTGGTTTGTCAAAAGCAGATCATGCCAGACAAATCTT
This sequence comes from Protobothrops mucrosquamatus, assembly GCF_001527695.2. Classification (NCBI taxonomy): domain Eukaryota; kingdom Metazoa; phylum Chordata; class Lepidosauria; order Squamata; family Viperidae; genus Protobothrops; species Protobothrops mucrosquamatus. Next base: position 5,315 of record NW_015391618.1, on the reverse strand, counting down.
ATTGCATTCTTTGACCAAGTGACAAAATTACTGGACCAGAGGAATGCTGTGGATATAATTTACTTGGATTTCAGTAAGGCATTTGACAAAGTAGATCACAACCTACTACTTGATAAGATAGAAAAATGCGGGTTAGATAGCATCACCACCAGATGGATCCGTAGCTGGCTGACCGGCTGTACTCAGCGTGTGGTCCTCAATGGAACCACATCTACATGGAGGGAAGTGTGTAGTGGGGTGCCCCAGGGCTCTGTTCTGGACCCAGTGCTCTTCAACATCTTCATCAACAATCTGGACGAGGGGATAGATGGGGAACTCATCAAATTTGCAGATGACACCAAGCTGGCAGGAATAGCCAACACTGCAGAAGACAGGCTTAGGATACAGGAGGATCTGGACAGACTTGAACACTGGGCGCTATCTAATAAAATGAAATTCAATGGTGAAAAAAGTAAGGTTCTACATTTAGGCAAGAAAAACCAAATGTACAGGTATAGTATAGGGGGTACCTTGCTCAATAGTAGTAACTGTGAGAGGGATCTCGGAGTCCTAGTGGACAATCATTTAAATATGAGCCAGCAGTGTGCTGCAGCTGCCAAAAAAGCCAACACAGTGCTAGGCTGCATTAACAGAGGGATAGAATCAAGATCACGTGAAGTATTAATATCACTTTACAATGCCTTGGTAAGGCCACACTTGGAATACTGCATCCAGTTTTGGTCACCACGATGTAAAAAAGATGTTGAGACTTTAGAAAGAGTACAGAGAAGAGCAACAAAGATGATTAGGGGACTGGAGGCTAAAACATATAAGGAATGATTGTTAGAATTGGGTATGTCTAGTTTAACAAAGAGAAGGACGAGGGGGGACATGATAGCAGCCTTCCAATATCTCAGGGGCTGCCACAAAGAAGAGGGAGTCAAGCTATTTTCCAAAGTGCCTGAAGGCAGGACAAGAAGCAATGGGTGGAAACTAACCAAAAAGAGAAGCAACCTAGAACTAAGGAGAAACTGGAAGTTAGAACAATTAACTTGCTTCCAGAAGCGGTGAATGCGCCAATACTGGAAGTTTTTAAGAAGAAACTGGACAGCCATTTGTCCGAAATAGTATAGGGTTTCCTGCCTGAACATGGGGTTGGACTAGATGTCCTCCAAGGTCCCTTCCAACTTTATCATTATTATTATTATTAATAGCTTTCTTGTGGGAACCAAGGTCAAGCAGTCTAAATGTTTGGCAGGCTGGAGCTACCATTAGGAAGCCCACCAAAGGTGTTAATTGGGATCATGATTTATGACACATCAATGGGGTGAGGAGTTCAACTTTTACTTTGAAACCTTTTTTGGGGGGCGTAACTTTCAGTCTTGGTTTCACCTATGTTTATGCTGATATTATGTAGCCGTTAAAAGTATTCTTTGAGGACTGATCTATAGGAGAAGCAAACGCCCAAACTTTGATCTGTTCACACATGGACTGAGGGATAGATTCGAGGATGAATACCAAGCAATTGCCTCAGAGTTCTTATTTCTACTGGTCTCATTTATCAGAACCATGACTGGGAGATTGTTTCTGCTGTGGAACCCACACTTTGGAACATCATTCCCACCCCCAAGGTGGGATTAACTCTGATCCTATGGGCATTTAATAAATCCTGAAAACATGGTTCTTTCAGTAGGTTTGAGGATCACAGGGTTATCATCTATCTATCTATCTATCTATCTATCTATCTATCTATCTATCTATCTATCTATCTATCTATCTATCTATCTATCTATCTATCTATCTATCCATCCATCCATCCATCCATCCATCCATCCATCCATCCATCCACTTATCTATCTATGAATCATCTATCTATCTCTATACATACATACATGCATACATGCATACATATATATATATACATCATTACATATGTACATCCATACAGATAGTGTGTTTGTATGTGTTTGTGTGTATAGATTATATTGATTTAAATTGTTGCTTAAATTGCTAAATTGTTTTAATTGATGTTTTCGTTGTTTTCTATCTCAGGATCATGTTATGGATTTCAGAAAAGAGGGGAAGTATAAGTTGTTACGCTCTTTGTAAAACTTCTAATGAAAATTTATTTCAAAATGTGAGGCAATATAATTGAGGGAGAAATGATGCATGCATATTTATAAGTAATAACCTAATATATATATATCACTTTTCTGTTATCTACAGAGAATAATGGCCTTGGCTGGAATAAACTTTGAATGTTGAAATTCATGGGGTTCTATGAGAATATTCTGATAAAAATTATCATGGGTCCTGGGAGCTGAAAGGCTACATTCCTTAGGTCTCAATTTGTCTATCAAACAGATTTAACCCACACTAATGGACAGGCAACTAGAAGATCCTGGAATTCTTATGTATGACAACTGCAGCAAGATTATTATATGCTTGAAAGTCAAAGGATTTGATACTACTCAGAATGGAAGATCATGCTTCATGTCATCTTTTTTTAGAAATGTCATCACATTCTAAACAGACCTCAAAGACACATATATTGTAAATGTGGCCTATCCCTGCATTAGTTAGATATTCTTGTTTCTTACTATATTTTCTCTACAATTCAGATTGGGTTTCAGTAGGATAATGTAGCATTTGGGGAAAAAGATACAAGCCAAGAGAGCAGCTCCAGAGGCCAAAATGGAGAAGATCTCCACAGCCACCATGGCCTTCCCTTTGGTGCTCAGGTAGGTGGGGAGGAAGGTGATCCAAACACTGCAAAATATCAGCATGCTGAAAGTAATGAACCTGGCCTCGTTAAAGCTGTCAGGCAATTTTCTAGCCAAAAAGGCTACCATGAAACTGACAAGAGCCAGGAAACCCAGGTAGGTAAGGACAGCATAAAACATTAAAGCTGAGCCTTCATTACATTCCAAGATGGTCTCTCCAACTAAGGAGTGGAAGTCCAAACTGGGAAATGGGGGAGATGTTATTAGCCAGGTGGCACAAAGGACTGCTTGGACCAGGGGGCAGGCAATAACAATGGAATTGGTCAGTGGTTTTCCTAAAAGTTTCCTTGTCCTGTTCCCTGGCTTGGTGGCCATGAAGGCCAGAACCACCATGACAGTTTTTGCCAAGATAGAGGAAACTGCAAGAGAAAAGAGGATGGCAAAGGCAACTTGTCGAAAGAGACAGGTGAACTTCTCAGGTCGACCAATGAAGAGGAAGGAGCAGAGAAAGCAGAGCAGGAGGGAGACCAGAAGGATGTAGGTGAGATCTCGGTTGTTAGCTTTGATTATTGGTGTGTCGCGATGTTTAAGAAAAATCACCAGGGTTGTAGATGTTATCATAGAGAGAAAAAGAGTGAGAGATGCTAAAATGTATCCCAGGGTGTCTTGATAGGAAAGGAAGTGGATCTTTTTTGCAATGCAGTGGTCCTTATCCTTATTGGGATGTTGGTCTTCTGGGCAAGAGCCACAGTGAGCTGCATCTGAAATCAAAAGTCTAGCTTCTTCAGTTGCACTTACCACAAGGAAGGTCCCTGTCTCCCACAGAGGGCCTAAGTTGTGATTCATGTCTACAGCAGACAACTCAAAAAGAAAGTAATAGAATACACCATTGTCCACCAGAAATTACAGATCTTCTTTGGTTCAAGATAAACTAGGGGATATGTTGATCATATACAGGGATCTGTTGAGTTCCAATGGTCTTATAAGTTTGTTATTTCAATTAGGGTTAGAAGTTTTCACTCTATATTGGAATACCAATGTATCTGTCATCCACAAATCCTGCTTTTTTGATTTTTGTCTACATCACTTTTTCTCAATGTCAGCAGCTTTCAGATGTCTGGACTTCAACTCGGAGAATACTAGCTGGGAAATTCTGGGAGTTGAAGTCCACACATCTGAAGTTCACTCAAGTTGAGAATCACTGAAATACATTATCTATTGGTGTTTTCTGAGAAGAAAATAACAAGGGAGACACACATGGAGATTAATGTGGAATGGGAGGTGGGAGAAGGAAGGCATCCTTAGCCTGATCAAATTTGATTCTCAGGAGAAACTTGTTTTAGAGGGATTCTCTCTTTAGGTTGGTTCTCTCCCTGATTAGTTTCCACCCCTTGCTTTTTTTCCTGCCTTCAGGTGCCTTGGGAAATAACTTGACTCCCTCTTCTTTGTGGCTGCCCCTGAGATATTGGAACATTGCTATCATGTCCCCCCTAGTCCTTCTTTTTATTAAACTAGACATATCCATTTCCTGCAAGTATTCTTCATATGTTTTAGCCTCCGGTCCACTAATCATCTTTGTTGCTCTTCTCTGCACTCTTTCTAGAGTCTCAACTTCTTTTTTTATATCGTGTCAACCAAAACTGGATGCAGTATTCCAAGTGTGGCATTACCAAGGCATTATCAAGAGGTATTAATACTTCAAGTGAACCTGATTCTATCTGTCTGTTCATGCAGCCTCGAACTAGGTTGGCTTTTTTGGCAGCTGCAGAACACTGCTAGTTCATATTTAATTGATTGTCCACTAGGACTCCAAGATCCCTCTCACAGTTATTGATATTGGTCTAGAATTCAAGTCTATCAAGCTCCCTCTGTATGTTGAGCCAATCTTCCGGGGTGTTGGCTATTCCCCCTATGTATGAATGGGAGTGGAACAGAGAAGAGGGAGTGATCAATTCCTGCCCTGGAACTATTTTGTATTCAATGGTTGGAAGACAGGACTTCCAAATTCATATTCCTCAAGTGGGATTCTTATTTATTTTATTTATTTTATTTTTTATTTTTTTACTTTTTATTTATTGTATTTGTATAACCCAGTCTATATTGACAATATCTTCCCACATGTCCAACACTTAATTAAAAAGAAACAAATAAATACATACAAAAATATTTAATAAAAATTGTTATTATTAAATATTAAAAGAACTGTAAAAAACCACATGAAAAAAGGGACCGTGATGTTCCCCACAGTAAGGGAGCCATCACAGGTCTTCTGGGGCTCCCAGGTCTGATAGTCAGAGTTACTTTGTCCCAGGAAGATTTACAATGAAAGGAGGTTCCTTAGATTTGCTCTACCTGTTTGATTAGAAATGGTCCCTTTTGGACAAGGGTCACATTGGTAGCAGCAGACTTGCTCGCCCTCTGGAACTCTTCTCCTCTCTCCTGCATGGCACCTCTTCATGCCACACCTAGCAAAGGGCAACTTCTAAGAGAGAAAAGAGAAATGCTTGAGTTGTCTTAAGAAATGAACATGCTTCATTTGTTGTTTCCAGCTTCCTATTTCTATCTCAAGAAGATCTTCCAAAGAGATCTTTCACCAGGAGCTAAGGAAACCTG
>NW_015391617.1:23022-29339 GCF_001527695.2 Protobothrops mucrosquamatus | reverse complement strand
ATTGACAAAAGATGGACGTGAACAAACAAGTCTGAGTAACGAGATTGTTGCAAATCAGCTGATGGGTTCGGGAAAGGTAAGGATGACGAAAAGACATCCTCCGGATTAAAACGGCGGATCTAGAGAAGAGTGTTCAAAAACCGAAGCGGCATGCAACTAAAACAATTTGGGACAGGTAGTCCCTGACTTACAAGCATTCATTTTGTGACCGAAATTATCACGGCACTGAAAAAGGTGACTTTTTCAGTGCAGCGATCCATGTAAAAACTGTGGCAAGAAAAGTTCGTAAAATGGAACAAAATTTTGGGGGCTCCATCATCATCCTAAGTCGAGGATTATCTGCATGGATGTCAGGCGCAAGAAGTTGGGCGCCAGGGTTAGGTTCAAACTGAATACTAGTTTGTTTCATGACATCTCTAAGCAAGAGTCTAAAACTACTAACAGTCAAGGCAAATTGGCGGTAGATACAAGTCAATGGAATTCAAGGTGAGCTGGATTTAGATCCCTTGTGAGCACAAAGGGATTCTGAACTGATGTTGTGCTTGACTCCTCCAGCGGGCTCAACCGGGTCATCTCCTACAACTGCATATCCCACAGACTAAGATATGATCTAGCTATCTTGATTCTTTTGACCTTTCCCCCCAAACACACTGGCATGAACTCAGGTTGAGGACCCAAGCGATAACCTAAGATAAGTGGTCTATTGCTTTCAATCATTCTGCAGCAAATAGCATCTCATGGTTGATGTGGGGCACAACAACTCACCTCACAAGATTGTCGTTGTTGGTAAAACAGAAGGAGGAATGAATATTAGGTGTGTTCGCCTCTTACAACTCGCACAATTCTATGCTATAAGCCTTGTTGGCAGGAGCTGCAGTCTAATGAATCTGGAATAGGTGGTTGTATTGATGTATTTATTCTCGTTGTGTTCCTTTGTCATTGTGTATTTTATTGTTCTATTATTTTACCTCTGTTCTGTTTACATGCTTTTCCTTTTTTTTTCTTCCTTTTTATTTTAAGGAACGGTTGCTGGAATTGGGTATGTCTAGTTTAATGAAGAGAAGGACGAGGGGGGACATGATAGCAGTCTTCCAATATCTCAGGGGCTGCCCCAAAGAAGAGGGAGTCAAGCTGTTCTCCAAAGCGCCTGAAGGCAGGACAAGAAGCAACGGATGGAAACTAATCAAGGAGAGAAGCAACCTAGAACTAAAGAGAAACTTCCTGACAGTTAGAACAATTAACCAGTGGAACAACCTGCCTCCAGAAGCGGTGAATGCTCCAACACTGGAAGTTTTAAAGAAGAGACTGGACAGCCCTTTGGTATAGGGTTTCCTGCCTGAGCAGGGGGTTGGACTAGATGACCTCCAAGGTACCTTCCAACTTTATTATTATTATTATTATTATTATTATTATTATTATTATTATTATTATTATTATTATTATTATTATTATTATTATTATTATTATTATTATTATTATTATTATGGATCATCGCAGTCAGCCAGATGTTCAGACTGGATTTGGCATTTTGTCTACCTATCGAGTCCTTACCCAGGACCTGGGATAGGCAGATGTGGATGTTTGATGGTATTACAGATATCGTCGCAGGATGGAAGCAGTTCCTAGTAAGGCCGCCTTTGGCAATTGACTGATGGTGAATTTGTCAATGCCAATGGTGTTCAAGTGGTGCTTCAGTTGTTTTGGGATTGTACCCAAGGCGCCTATTACTATTGGTACTATCCTTGCTTGCCTTTGCCACAGTCTTTCTATTTCTATTTGTAGGTCTTTGTATTTTGTTATCTTCTCCAGTTCTTTCTCATCTATTCTTCTCCAGTTCTTTCTCGTCTATTCTGCTGCCTATTACAAGTCGCCTCACGGCAAGGTAAGTGGCAAGTAAACTTAACAAAGAAATAATAAATACATATGTGCAGCCCATGGGAGGGGCAAGTGACATCCTGTCCAGTGACATCGTCATGCAGGTCATATCACTGTGGCTATCAACAGATACCTCTGCTCTGACCTAACCCACGTGTGGGGACTGAAATGTTCAAGCAAATACACTGGAAACAAGTTCTTATTATGTCCCAAAGGTGCTTTTTCCCTGTTTTTCTTTGAAGACGTTTCACTTCTCATCCCAGAAGCTTCTTCAGCTGTGACTGGATGGTGGGGAATGGAAGGATTTATACTCCTTACAGACAGTTGGTCATTTGCATTCTTTTAGAGGGTCGTCAAGGCCACTTGGAGGTTTGTCTGTGTCCTCCGGGTCACCTGAGTAGGTGTGCAAATGGTTGTGGAGCCTTCTTGGAACTGTGTTGTGGAGCTGCAGAATCATCCTTGACCCCCTTGTCTTTGTAGGAGACCCTCAAATATCGGAAGACTGCTATCTTGTCCCCCCTTGTCCTTCTCTTCATTAAACTTTGTTGTTGTTGTTGCTAATTGCGAAGTCGTGTCCGACCCATCGCGACCCCATGGACAACGTTCCTCCAGGCCTTCCTGTCCTCTTCTGGAGTCCATTTAAGATCACGCCTACTGCTTCAGTGACTCCATCCAGCCAACTCATTCTCTGTCGTCCCCTTCTTCTCTTGCCCTCCATCTTTCCCAGCATTAGGCCCTTCTCCAGTGAGTCCTTCCTTCTCATGAGGTGGCCAAAGTACTTGAGTTTCAACTTCAGGATCTGGCCTTCTAAAGAGCAGTCAGGGTTGATCTCTTCTAGGACTGACCGGTTTGATCGCTTTGCAATCCAGGGGACTCGCAGGAGTCTTCTCCAGCACCATAGTTCAAAGGCCTCAATTCTTTGGCACTCAGCCTTTCTTATGGTCCAACTTTCACATCCATACATTGCAACTGGTTCATTAAACTAGACACACCCAATTCCAGCAACCGCTCCTTCTATGTTTTAGCCTCCAGCCCCCTGATCATCTTTGTTGCTCTTCTCTGCCCTCTTTCCAGAGTCTCGATATCTTTTTCTATATAGCGGTGACCACAACTAGATGCAATATTTCAAAGGTGGTCTTACTAGGGTTTTGTAAAAGCAGTAGAGGAACCAGCAGACATCCACATCGCCCTCTCCCAGGCCCTTTCTTGGATAAAAACGCCAAATCCAATCCGAACAACTGGCTGACTGTGAGGCCATCCATGATAAAAATAATAGACCAGACTTATAATTTTCATAAAACATTAAATTATGCTGCAAAATCGTTTCCCCCCCTAGCTTTAGTGCTATGATTCTTTTGGGGGTAGGGGTGGGGGGAGAAGACCTGCTGTCAGAATTATTTTCCTCCACGCAGTTCACAGCCCATAAATAATCTCAACTGTTTCTGATAAGTTTTCGAAAGCTAATAGAGAGCTGAGCGATACGTTTATTTATTGGAAAGTGTTTTCTTTCGAAATACTCGGGGACTTTCCAGTATCTAAGGAGAAGGGCTGCCTTTCTTCATGCTAGCTAGTTGAAAGACGGAAAGACTCTAAGGGAACAGAAAGCTCTTTGCATTTAAATGTTAATACAGCAATTATGCATCTCAGGGAATCTGTTTACTGATGCTTTTTTTTTTCTCTTCCCTTCCTCCAGGGAGTGAGAACTTGAGTTGCTGGAAAGGAGAGTAATTCACAACAGCATCTCTACTCAGAGGAAGGACAGTTGAAAATAACAAAAAAACACAAAAAACCCCCGGCAACAATGGTGCATTGCTATGCTCCCTGCACCTCTGTTTGTGATGTCACAATGCAAGTGTCATGTGTCACTTGCATTGTGGTTGGCCAGGTCAAATATACAGTATTTGCAGCGTTGACAGCAAGTAAGACAGGGCAAAAGAGGATATGTCTAGCTCAGGGTTGAATTGGGCTCCTTGATGCTCTCTGAGCTTGGCTGGTTTCTTGCAGATCTTTCATTACCAGTGTAGATTACATCATTAGTTCTAGAAGGGAGGGAGGTTTGTGGAATGGAGGAGGAGGAGGAGGAGGAGGAGAAGGAGGAGGAGGAGGAGAACTGTGAGGTTCTTGATTCTCTCTGAGCTTGGTTACTTTCTTCCAGACTTTTCATTACCCAACTGCCAGCCGTGTGCTGCAGCTGCCAAAAAGGCCAACACAATCCTAGACTACATTAACAGACAGATAGAATCAAGATCACGTGAAGTGTTAATATCACTTTACAATGCCTTGGTAAAACCCCACTTGGAATATTGAATCCAGTTTTGGTTGCCATGATATAAAAAAGATGCTGAGACTCTGGAAAGAGTACAGAGAAGAACAACAAAGATGATTAAGGGACTGGAGGCTAAAACATATGAAGAACGGTTGCAGGAATTGGGTAGGTCTAGTTTAGTGAAAAGAAGAACTAGGAGTGACATGATAGCAGTGTTCCAATATCTCAGGGGCTGCCACAAAGAAGAGGGAGTCAAGCTGTTCTCCAAAGTGCCCGAAGGCTGGACAAAAAGCAACGGATGGAAGCTAATCAAGGAGAGAAGCAACCTAGAACTGAGGAAAATTTTCATGACAGTGAGAACAATTAATCAGTGGAACAACCTGCCTCCAGAAGCTGTGACTGCTCCATCATTGAAGGCTTTCAAGAAGAGATTGGACAAGCTATTCTATTCTATTCTATTCTATTCTACTCTACTCTACTCTACTCTACTCTACTCTACTCTACTCTACTCTACTCTACTCTACCCTACTCTACTCTTCATAATATCACTGTGTTAAAAGGGAGTGGAGTTTGCTCTGTGTTTACATACAAGTGTTGGTGAAGTCTTCTTAGTGATTCCCTGATTAGGCTGTTGTTTACTGTTAACGTATGCTGACGAAGATTCTCAGTCATCCACGTAAAGTTGTCTGGAAGCTGAATCATGACACTCACTTGTCTGAAATAGTATAGGTTCTCCTGCTTGAGCAGGAGGATAGACTAGAAGACCTCCAAGGTCCCTTCCAGCTCTACTCTATTCTGAACTGGACTTCTTTCCTTTTTGTGTTTTGTAAAGTTTCAAACCAAAAAAACCAAGTCCAGTTGCTATGATTCAACTTCCAGATTACTGTTAACTTCTCTCTCTGTCTCTGTCTCTCTCTCTCTCTCTCTCTCTCTCTCTCTCTCTCTCTCTCTCTCTCGTGTGTGTGTGTGTGTGTGTGTGTGTGTGTGTGTCTGTATCTGCAACATGCCCCTTCTGCTGGCACAGGTGAGCCAGGCAAGTCCTGTTAGGGCAGCGTGCCTGGCTGAGGAATTCTGGGAGTTGAAGTCTACAAGTCATAAAAGGGCCAAGTTTGAAGACCCCTGTGTTAGGGCAAGGATGGGGATCTATGGCCTTTTNGGAGCCCATGCCTTGGCCTGCCCTGGAAGACAATAAGTCATGGCAAGGAATCAGGATTAATGTTTTCCACGTGTATCTTGCTGGGTGCCTGACAAAAAACACTGATTAATGGGAAGGTTTAATGTTCTTTCATTAAAGAACAATGAAAAATCAATCATATCTGCTGTCAGTTGACACCTATGAATGATCCTTCGAGAAAACAGGTTGCAGACTTTTCTGTGACTCCACGGTCTGAGCTTTGCAGCTGTTGGGGGGGTCTTGTGTGTTTGGGGGACTTAAAGCTCCAAGCCTAAACAACGTGAGCCCCCCAAAAAGCGACTTACAATCCCCATTCTAAATTCCAAGATCTGCCCACTACTCAGTCCCCCCCACTGTGACGTCACCCCATTTTGGGCTCTACTTTTTTCAAAGTGCCGTTGTAACTTTGACCGGTCACTAAATGAATGGTTGTTAAGTCGAGGACTACCTGTATTTGAAGAGAGGCAGAAAAATATTCCACCCTTCTCTCATACAGAAAAAAAAAAACAAAGGCTCCCATAATTATTTTGTTTACCATCCTCTGGACTTTCCTCCCCCCCCCCAAGCAATATTAATATTCCGTTTTCCCAAGTAAGGGCATCGTGGCTACACACGGTATTCCAGATGCAAATGTGCCATAGATTTTTAGAGCAGGAGAAAGGTGATAATGAAGTGTGAATTGTGTGCTTTGCAACTCAACTAATGGATCCTCAGATCTGCCTCTTTAAAAACACATCTCAACAGGCATCTTTTCCTACGGGTGGGTAATTTGAACTCTTTTTGAACTCTTTTTCACCCCCCCCCCCACCATCCCTTCCTAATTTGCAAAATTTCACCTGATGGAAAAATGCTGACCAATTTAAACATTTGCTGGTCCTTTTCTGCTCATTCCATTGCTTAGAATAAAGATATTGCCCAATTCCAGATCCTTCCTTCCTTCCTTCCTTCTTCTTTCCCTTTCTTCCCTCTCTTCTTCCTTCCTTCCTTCCTTCCTTCCTTCCT
>NW_015391617.1:15188-19100 GCF_001527695.2 Protobothrops mucrosquamatus | reverse complement strand
TCACACCACCCTCCGCCAGCTCCCCAGTCTCCTCCCTTACCACCCCGCGCCCCCCAGACAGGACTGGCCTTGGCCTCAGAGAGGACTCCCCTAGTTCCTCTCGGGCCAACCCCGAACCCCCTAAAAATTTAGTAAAACACCCCTCTAAGAAGACCCGTAGTTTTTTTCTTCTTAGTTCCCTCAGTGCTGTCGCTGAGTGAGACTTTAGAAAGAGCACAGAGAAGAGCAACAAAGATGATTAGGGGACTGGAACATATAAGGAACGGTTGCTGGAATTGGGTAGGTCTAGTTTAACAACGAGAAGGATGGGGGGGGGGACATGATAGCACTGTTCCAATATCTCAGGGGCTGCCACAAAGAAGAGGGAGTCAAGCTATTCTCCAAAGGGCCTGAAGGCAGGACAAGAAGCAACAGATGGAAACTGATCAAGGAAAGAAGCAACCTAGAACTAAGGAGAAACTTCCTGACAGAACAATTAACCAGTGGAATAACCTGCCTCCAAAAGTTGTGGGCGCTCCATTACTGGAGGTTTTAAAGAAGAGACTGGACAGCCATTTGTCCAAAATGGTATAGGGTCTCCTGCCTGAGCAGGGGGTTGGACTAGATGACCTCCAAGGTACCTTCCAATTTTATTATTATTATTATTATTATTATTATTATTATTATTATTATTATTATTATTATTATTATTATTATTTACGACCATTGCAGTATTCCCCGTGGTCACATCACAAAATTCAGACACCTGGCAACTGATTCATATTTATGACGGTCGCAGTGCCCTGGGGATCACATGATCCCATTTTGTGACTTTCTGCCCAACAAAGTCAACAGGGGAAAGCCAGATTCACTTAACAACCATGTGACTAATTTACCAACGGCAGGGATTCCCTGAACAACTGGGGCAAGAAAAGTCGTAAAAGGGGGCAAAAAATCAGTTAACAACTGTCTTGCTTAGCAGGAGAAATTCTGGGCTGCATCGTCGAACCCCCAAATGGGGTGACGTGACAGTGCGGGATTGGCTGGTGGGCAGTCCTTGGATCATAAGTCCCATTTGGGGGGGGGGGAGAATAGAATAGAATTGAAGCTGGAAGGGACATTGGAGGTCTTCTAGTCTAGCCCCCTGCTCAAGCAGGAGAACCTATACCATTTCAGACAAATGGCTGTCCAGTCTCTTCTTAAAAATCTCCAGTGATGGAGCACCCACAACTTCTGGAGGCAAGCTGTTTCACTGTTGTAAGTCATTGTTGTAATCTCTTATTCTGTTATCTTGCGGCAGCGGTGAATCACTTACGAAGAACGCTTTTGGGAAAGGCAAGGCTGCTGCTTTAGAGAACATCAGATCTCAAGATCTGCCATTATCTATGATATTTTTTAAAAAAAAACTTTAAAAAAAAAATACCCAATCCATTCAGTCGAGATGACTTTTCAAAGCTTTGTTCTTTCTCCTGCCTCTGTGTCAAGTGGCGCTTTTCACAGCTCAGCCAGCACGACGACTGTTCCCTAAGTAATAACAGAAACCACACGTTGAGGACCGGAACCTTGTTTTAGAATAGGTTAAAGTCGTGCCAAGTTGGTGAACTGGCTGGACGCTCTTGAGAGCCCTCCTGAATGGAGAAAGGAATTTAGAAGTCTCTCTCGCTCTCTCTCTCTTTTTTTTTAACTGGGACTGTCTCTACTCGCTATTCAGAAGTGCATAAAATCAGCATATATAATTTTTTCCTTCTCCGGGAAGTTTGTGCCAGCTCCTAGTGAACACTTCTTTTGAGTCTGTTTTCCTATTTTGACGTTGCCAAAAGGCCTGCAGGAAATTCAAAGGAAGCAAAGTAAAGCTTCAACGGAGTGGGATGCTAAAAGAGAACGGATAGCAGAGGGATTTGTTCCTTACTCTTCACTATACAGGTAGTCCTCAACTTATAACTGTTCTAAGTCACAGAATAAAATATAAAATACCAGGGAATCAGGTCAAATTACATAAGCCGCTGGACCCTTCCAGAAGAAAACTATCACCATCAAATTAATGCCTTCCATCTCAACATGGATTGTCCTCTTGTGTTTTTTTTCCATGCATCTGGTTAGCCAGACATTAAAAAGAACACCCATGTGCCAAAAATGGGTTCTTTTCCAAACAGAAGGATTTCTTTGAAGAAAGAAGGAAATTGTTAAAAGGCCTAGCTGGGCCTCAGAAAAAGGGGCAGCCATTGTGTAAGGGTATTACCCACAGAATAGCCAGCATCAAACTACAGTTGTCAGCTTATGACAACTGGGCCCAAAATTTACATTGCTAAGCAAGTGAGTTGAACCCCATTTTACGATCTTTTTGGGCCACAGTTGTTAAGTGAATCATTGCAGAGCACATCTGAGCCCAAAATGTACATGGCCTAAGCGAGGCAGTTGTGTCAGTGAGTTGCGCCCCATTTTACAATCTTTTTTTTTACCACAGTTGTTAAGTGAATCACTACAGGGGATAAGTCACGGGTAGGCAACCTTGGCTCTTTTATGACTCGTGGACTTCAACTCCCAGAATTCCTGAGCCAGCATGGGGGGAACTATGGCCCCTTCATGACTTGGGGACTTCAACTCCCAGAATTCCTGAGTCAGCTATGCTTAGGGGAAAGGGAGAGTTTCCAAGCTGAGCCATACTGGCTCAGGAATTCTGGGAGTTGAAGTCCCCAAGTCATGAAGGGGCCATAGTTCCCCCATGCTGGCTCAGGAATTCTGGGAGTTGAAGTCCATGAGTCATAAAAGAGCCAAGGTTGCCTACCCCTGGATTAGGCCTAGACCGCTTTCTGACTCGTGGACTTCAACTCCCAGAATTCCTGAGCCAGCATGGCTCAGCTTGGAAACTCTCCCTTTCCCCTCAGCATGGCTGGCTCAGGAATTCTGGGAATTGAAGTCCATGAGTCATAAAAAGAGCCAAGGTTGCCTGCCCCTGGGATAAGTGAATCCCTATAGTTGGTAAGTGAATAACCACGGTCATTAAGTGACTCTGGCTTCCCTCATTGACCCCGGGATGCTGCAACCGTTACAATCACCGTCATAAGTGGGACCAGGTTATCTGAGGGACCGTCTCTTGCCGGTCCCCACTAGAGCGGGGGTGAGGGTCCCATCAGCGTTGGATTAAAGTAATTTAACCACCGGTTCTCTGCCCTAATGACTGTTTTAAGTATTAAAAAACGATCTACCGAAAGGTAGTTTATTATTTCATGTATTTAATACTTAATACTGCAATGGAGAGACAGGAAGTGGAGCAGCCGGCGTGAGGGAAGGAGGAGCGGAGATCTCCCGGCTGGACAGGCACTGAAGTGCCGCCTGTCATGGTTCCGGCAGATGAAACTCTTCAAAGAACTTTGAGGCATTGTTTACCTTAAAGAATCTTTACTTGAGTAGCACAACATCGGCACTACCATAGTCGAAGCCAAAAACTGTGTTCCCCTCCCCTGAGCACATAGTATCAAAGCACAATTCCCTCCTCCAATTAACTGTCATAAATCACATTCTCCAATTAGTTTGAAATGCAGGCTTTCCCTCCAGTTCTCCAGCCCGCCAATTCTTATCATCTCTTATTTCAACAACCTTGATTCTCACACTAGGTTCAGTATTGTTATGTCTAGCTAAACTCTCATGCACATTCCTCCCCCCCCCCCAGCATCATCTAACTCTAACTCTAAAAGTAAAACATAAGAAGAAAATGGTTGCATCTCCATCTGTTGTACTCAGCTGTACATCTCCACCCCAGGTCACCCCAACGATGCCCTTGATGTGATGGCCCGGTGCCTGGAGGCCGTACGGGTCTGGATGGGGAGGAACAGACTCAGACTCAACCCTTCCAAGACCGAGTGGCTGTGGTTGCCGGCGCCTCGGCATAGTCAGCTGACTCCATCGCTGTCTATAGGGGGCGAAATTTTGGCC
>NW_015391617.1:9891-15122 GCF_001527695.2 Protobothrops mucrosquamatus | reverse complement strand
GCTTTTCCAACAAGCGGGCCTGGCCTAGGGAGGATTTTTAAACTGGGTTTTTTAGAAATTTTAATTATCACAACACAAAAATTTTGGTTTTAATTTGGTTTTATTCGGTGGGGTGTGTGGGTCTTTCTTTGTTTTAATAATGTTGTGAGCCGCCCTGAGTCCTTCGGGAGAAGGGCGGGATATAAATTGAAATAATAATTGAAATAATAATAATAATAATAATAATAATAATAATAATAATAATAATAATAATAATAACATGGTCATAAGTGTGAAAACTAGCATAGATACTCCTTGTCTTACAACAGTTCGCTTAATAACCCTTCAAAGTTACAACGGCGCTGAAAATAAAGTGACTGATGACCATTTTTTCACACTTACGACCGTGGCAGCCTCTGCACAGTCACGTGGTTTACATCCGGACTGCTTGACAACTGACTCGCATTTATGACGGTCGCAGCGTCACGTGATCCTGTTTTTGCGATCTTCCGACAAGCAAAGTCAGTGGGGAAACCAGGTTCACTTAACCACCATGTTACGAATTGAACAACTACAGTGATTCACTTTTTATTTTATATATATATATATTATTTTTCAAACAGACAAAATACACAATACACAATACATTTTCCTTTTTCCTTAGCAATACTATGTCCTATATCTCTTACGTTTATTAACAATTATTTACATTACTTCTCTTACTTTTTTATTCACTTAACGGCGGCCGGAAAGGTCGTTAAAACGGGGCGAAACTCAGTTCACAAATTTCTTGCTGAGCGACCTAAATTTTGGGCTCCGTTGCGGTTGTGATTTGAGGATGACCCTGCAATAAGTCACTTTTTCAAAGTGCCGTTGAAAATTCAAACGGTCACTGAATGGATGGGTGCCTGTAAGTCGAGGACTACCTGTGTCCTCTCATAGGATTCACATAATTTCTGAACGTGGGCAGTTTCCTTCTGCGAGCCTTTATTTAAAACCCATTCCTGCCAGACTAATAACATGGAAAGCCTGCGAGGAGCTTAACACTGGCCATTATATCTTGAGGAGGTCAAGAGAGATTGGATACCTCCTTAACTAGCTCATTAACCCCCTGAACGGGATCAACAGATCACTCTCAGGCCTAGCCGTCTTCGTTTTGCCTGCGGCCATTTAGACATTTTTTTTTTTTGTATGAAATGGGAAGGCTTTCTCTCCTCAGCGAGAACAGTCTGAAACAAAATATGCAATGGGTACTTAAGTGCTTATTCTTGGAAATATTTCCACACACCTTTATATATCTATGGATTTTGCCGGCATAAAGTGCTTCGGTGAAAATTGAAAAGAAAAACTCCAGCCCTAGCTGAACGTTTGCTTGAATTATCTACTCCCTAACCCCCTGCAAATGCCGCAGGGTTTCAAATAAGGTTCCCAGTTAATATCTTATTTTATTTATTAGAGTTTTACCCTGCCTTTATGACTTCACGACTAACTCAAGGGGGCGAACATACATAATACTCCTTCCGCCTCCTATTTACCTCACAACAACAAAGCTGTGAGGTGGGTTGGGCTGAGAGAGAGGGACTGGCCCAAAGTCCTCTAGCCCAGGGCTTTTCAACCAGTGGTACAGGTACCACCTGCGGTACATTGGCACCTGGCAGGTGGTACGTGACCATCCTAGAAAAGTGGTAGCAGGGGAGGGGAATGAGCTGAACCGGTGGCAGCACCGCACAAGCCTGAGCTGCAGGGCTGTCAGGGCTCAGCGGAAGCACCAGGATCAGTGCCGCTTTCCATCTGATCGGCAGTTCTTCAGGGCTGTCAGGGCTCAGTGGAAGCGCCAGGATCAGCGCCAGGCTTCAGATGGAGCTCTGCCCTGATCCTGGTGCTTCTGCTAAGCCCTGAAGAAGCATCAATCAGCTGGAAAGCAGCACTGATCCTGGCGCTTCCGCTGAGCCCAGAAGAAGCGCCGATCAGCTGGAATGTTGCAGCCTCTCCAGGGTCTTGTGATTTACATTCAGATGCTTGGCAACTGATTCATATTTATGACGGTCACAGTGTCCCAGGGTCATGTGAAGCGACCAAAACCTGCTGCAACCACCCAGCAGACGGGGGGGAATAAAAACCAAACACACACCCCACCCCCACTGCCAATCCCCCAAAGAAATGCTCACAACAATGAAAATCTTGGACAGGAGGAAGAGCGCCGCCAGGTGGGCAGGCAGGTGTCTTGCTCGCCTGTGGCTTGGGGGCGCACTTTTTTCAGTGCCATTATAACTTCGAACAGTCACTAAGCAAACTGTTGTAAGTCGAGGACTACCTGTACTTTATCACTTTTTTTCTTTTTTTGGTCATCAAGTTTTTGACACCTTGCTAGGCGACTGGTGGTACTCGGATGTTGCCATATCCTAAAAGTGGTACAATTGGTGAAAAGGTTGAAAAGACCTGACCTAGCCGACTTTCATGTCTAAGGCTAAACTAGAACTCGCCATTTCCTGGTGATTGGACCCAAAGTCACCCAGCTGACTTTCATGCCTAAGGCAGGACTACAACTCATAGTCTCCTGGTTGATTGGCCTCAAAGTCACCCAGCTGGCTTTCATGCCTAAGGCAGGACTAGAATTCACAGTCTCCTGGTTGATTAGCCCCAAAGTTACCCAGCTGGCTTTCATGCCTAAGGTAGGACTAGAACTCACGGTCTCCTGGTTGATTGTCCCCAAAGAAACCTATTCTGCTTTCATGCCTAAGGCGGACTAGAACTCACAACTCCTAGCTTCATCTAGGCCAGTGTTTCTCAACCTTGACAATTTTAAGGCATGTGGACTTCAACTCCCAGAATTCCACAGCCAGCATTGCTGGCTGTGGAATTCTGGGAGTTGAAGTCCACATGCCTTAAAATTGTCAAGGTTGAGAAACACTGATCTAGGCCAACACCTTTTTATCAGTGAAGGTGTCATTCCCCTGGGACAATTGTTCGCTCAATCTTCCCTCCATAAAAAAATTGATGCAGAACTTCAAAAGACATTCACTATCCAGCTCTATGCATGCCATACATTCTCCTTTTACAAATAAAAAAGAAACAATAATCCTTGTAACTTCTGAAAGACTAGAAAGAGGGCAGAGAAGAGCAACAAAGATGATCAGGAGACTGGAGTTTAAAAGATACAAGGAACGGTTGCAGGAATTGGGGATGTCTAGTTTAATGGAAGGAAGGACTGGGAGTGACATGACAGCAGTCTTCCAATATTTCAGGGGCTGCCAGAAAGAAGAGGGGGGGGGGGGGTGTCAGCCTATTCTCCAAAGCACACAAAGGCAAAATAAGAAGAAAAGGATGATGGTAACTAATCAAGGAGAGAAGCAACCTAGAACTGAGGAGAAATTTCCTGTCAGTGAGAACAATCAATCAGTGGAACAACCTGCCTCCAAACGTTTTGGGTGCTTCTTTATTGGAAGTTTTTAAAAAGTGACTGGACAGCCATTCGTCTGAAATGGTATAGGACAGGGGTAGGCAACCTTGGCTCTTTTATGACTCGTGGACTTCAACTCCCAGAATTCCTGAGCCAGCATGACTGGCTCAGGAATTCTGGGAGTTGAAGTCCACAAGTCATAAAAGAGCCAAGGTTGCCTACCCCTGGTATAGGATTTCCTGCCTGAACAGGGGGCTGGACTAGAACACAGTTCCCGAATCTTTCCGAGTTGGCGGCCCAGAGGGAGAAAGGGGATGGTTTTGTATGAGGGGCAGGGGCACGCATGAGCACACGCATGAGCACCCATTGCTCACACGAGTGGGGCTGTGCACACGCATGCATGTGTGTGCCCCAGCCAGCCACTCACGAGGCCCGGTTGTAAATAGGCCATGGACCGGTAGTAAATCGGAGGCCCCCAGGTTGGGGACCCCTGGACTAGAAGACCTCCATGATCCCTTCCAACTCTGTTATTCTGTTACTAACCAAATATGTTATCAACAAAACTTTCCTGGCGAATTCCATCGTATCAGATGCCATGCCTGAATTAATGCAATAATTTTGGCACTAGGCTTCCGATCGATTCCGCCCAAGATGAAACCTTGTTGTTGCCTTTGTTCTGCAACTATTAAACACTAGAGGGAGTGGTTAATGAAACCACCTAATCCAGAAATCCTTCCCCCACCCCTGGTTTGTGATTGCGGGAACCGTTTAAGTTTTATTCAGGATTGTAAATCCATTGGCAGGAGAGAAAAAAACGGCACGGGTCAAACAGGGCAGTGGATGTCCTTCCTCTCCTTGAAAAAAAGGAAGATGGAGAATAAGCTTAATTTTGGGGTGTTGGCACTGATAATTAAGGCCACGTTTGCAAACTGATTTCACGGTTGGCTGACTCTGCCTATTCATGAAATATGGACCAGATGTAAGGAACAGCAGGGCCCTCACAGCATTGAATGACCACATTGTTCTCTCTATGCAGATTTGGGTTTGTTTGTTTGTGTTTTTTTGGATTCAAGAAGATCGCCAGAAAAGGGGCTTTGACCGCTTAAAAAAATAAAAATAAAAAAATGAAAAGAAACTTCAGCAATTCTCCTGGCTAGTGTTGGAAGGGGTAATAATCGAACAAGAGGCCTACTGCCATCCCGAGCCCATTTTATTTCACAGAGTCTCTTGGCCATAACTGGCAATATGTTTATTATTTCTTTATTAGGTTTTTATTTACTAGATTCTTATCCTGCCTTTATTACTTTCATCAATAATTCAAGCGGTGGACATCTCTAATACTCCTCCCTCCCATTTTTCTCCAGAACAACAACCCGGTGATGGGGAGGGGGAGGTTGGGCTGAGAGAGAGAATGGCCCAAAGCCACCTGGACATCTTTCATGCCTAAGTTAGGACTAGAATTCACAGTCTCCTGGTGATTGGCCCAAAGTCACCAGTTGTTTTTCATGCCTAAACAGGACTAGAACTCACCATCTCCTGGTGATTGGCCCAAAGTCACCAGTTGTCTTTCATGCCTAAACAGGACTAGAACTCACCATCTCCTGGTGATTGGCCCAAAGTCACCCAGCCAACTTTCATGCCTAAACAGGACTAGAACTCGCCATCTCCTGGTGATTGGCCCAAAGTCACCAGTTGTCTTTCATGCCTAAACAGGACTAGAACTCACTATCTCCTGGTGAATGGCCCAAAGTCACCAGATGGCTTTTGATGCCTAAACAGGACTAGAACTCGCCATCTCCTGGTGATTGGCCCAAAGTCACCAGTTGTCTTTCATGCCTAAACAGGACTAGAA
>NW_015391617.1:5760-7044 GCF_001527695.2 Protobothrops mucrosquamatus | reverse complement strand
ATGCCTAAACAGGACTAGAACTCGCCATCTCCTGGTGATTGGCCCAAAGTCACCAGTTGTCTTTCATGCCTAAACAGGACTAGAACTCACTATCTCCTGGTGAATGGCCCAAAGTCACCAGATGGCTTTTATGCCTAAACAGGACTAGAACTCGCCATCTCCTGGTGATTGGCCCAAAGTCACCAGTTGTCTTTCCTGCCTAAACAGAACTAGAATTCACCATCTCCTAGTGATTGGCCCAAAGTCACCATTTCTCTTTCATGCCTAAGATGAGACATTAGGTCTGTTCGTAACCTTGAGTTACTTACGAAGTCATAAAGGTGGGGGTAAAGATCTACTAAATACATACATAAATAAATTTATAAATACGATTTCTACGTAGGATGCTATGCGCCCCTGAAGGAAACGCTGGGTATAAATATAACAAATAAATAGGCAGAAATTATATAAGAACAGACAATAAAACTAGAGTAGCAACTTCAGAATTTTTCCAACTGATGGCTTCATTAAAAGTGGATTGCAACCGGGGTGGGTCACCGCCACAATTTTTATTAGAGGTGGTCCTCAACTTATAACCATCCATGTAATGATCGTTGGAAGTGATGACAACACTGAAAAAAGAATGACTTATGACCGTTTTTCACACTTATGACCGTTGCAGCATCCCTATGGTCACGTGATCAAAATTCGGAGGCTTGGCAACTGACTCACATTTATGACGGTTGCTGTGTCCAGGGGATGTGTGATCACCATTTGTGACCGTCCGACAAGCCAAGTCAATATGGAAGCCAGATTCTCTTAACAACCCTGTTACTTGCGGGGGTTCACTAAACAACTGTGACAAGCAAGGTCACACAATGGGGCAAAACTCACTGAACCACTGTCCCTCTTAGCCACAGAATTTTTGGGCTCCGTTGTGGTTGTAGAACGAGGACTACCTGAACTTAAAATGCCTAAATGCCTCCAGGAATGAAGATGTTGTGTGTGTGTTTTTTTTTAGTTCAGCAATTTTACAAAGTACTTAAAGGGCCTGATGTGATTTTCATTGCTTTGAAGAGGGGGAGGGGAGGAAAGGGAAAAAAAACCAGGGTGTCATTTGTCTTTTACTCTTATCTAAGATGGAAAAGAAGGGGGGAAAATAATAATAAAAAAAGACTTGGAGAGCTGTTGTTTTTTTTTGCTGGCTCAGCCAGCCAAAAAGGCTATTTTACAGATTGCAAAGCGGTGGAGCCATTGGCAAGAGGCCAAATCTCCTCCACTTTGGTTAGAAAAATTACGACCGCT